>NC_133972.1:8462534-8597739 GCF_047716275.1 Strix uralensis | reverse complement strand
CAAAAGCGATTCTGCGAAGCAATGTGAACAGGCACAGAGAAGGTGCTAGCAGGGAATTCTCTGCCTGCCTTTCCCCAGTGCTCTGCAAGCTCTCCAAGACAACATAAAATCTGGGGCTCTGTGCTTTCTTTCGTTCTGAACAAGTGTTACTGTTTTCTGCACAAAAGCGATTCTGCGAAGCAATGTGAACACTTCTGCTTCCCAGGCACAGAGAAGGTGCTAGCAGGGAATTCTCTGCCTGCCTTTCCCCAGTGCTCTGCAAGCTCTCCAGGACAACAGCAAATCTGGGGCTCTGTGCTTTCTTTCGTTCTGAACAAGTGTTACTGTTTTCTGCACAAAAGCGATTCTGCGAAGTAATGTGAACACTTGTGCTTCCCAGGCACAGAGAAGGTGCTAGCAGGGAATTCTCTGCCTGCCTTTCCCCAGTGCTCTGCAAGCTCTCCAGGACAACATAAAATCTGGGGCTCTGTGCTTTCTTTCGTTCTGAACAAGTGTTACTGTTTTCTGCACAAAAGCGATTCTGCGAAGCAATGTGAACACTTCTGCTTCCCAGGCACAGAGAAGGTGCTAGCAGGGAATTCTCTGCCTGCGTTTCCTCAGTGCTCTGCAATCTCTCCAGGACAACATAAAATCTGGGGTTCTGTGCTTTCTTTCATTCTGAACAAGTGTTACTGTTTTCTGCAGAAAAGCGATTCTGCGAAGCAATGTGAACACTTCTGCTTCCCAGGCACAGAGAAGGTGCTAGCAGGGAATTCTCTGCCTGCCTTTCCCCAGTGCTCTGCAAGCTCTCCAGGACAACATAAAATCTGGGGCTCTGTGCTTTCTTTCGTTCTGAACAAGTGTTACTGTTTTCTGCACAAAAGCGATTCTGCAAAGCAATGTGAACACTTCTGCTTCCCAGGCACAGAGAAGGTGCTAGCAGGGAATTCTCTGCCTGCCTTTCCCCAGTGCTCTGCAAGCTCTCCAGGACAACATAAAATCTGGGGCTCTGTGCTTTCTTTCGTTCTGAACAAGTGTTACTGTTTTCTGCAGAAAAGCGATTCTGCGAAGCAATGTGAACAGGCACAGAGAAGGTGCTAGCAGGGAATTCTCTGCCTGCCTTTCCCCAGTGCACTGCAAGCTCTCCAGGACAACATAAAATCTGGGGCTCTGTGCTTTCTTTCGTTCTGAACAAGTGTTACTGTTTTCTGCACAAAAGCGATTCTGCGAAGCAATGTGAACACTTGTGCTTCCCAGGCACAGAGAAGGTGCTAGCAGGGAATTCTCTGCCTGCCTTTCCCCAGTGCTCTGCAAGCTCTCCAGGACAACATAAAATCTGGGGCTCTGTGCTTTCTTTCGTTCTGAACAAGTGTTACTGTTTTCTGCACAAAAGCGATTCTGCGAAGCAATGTGAACAGGCACAGAGAAGGTGCTAGCAGGGAATTCTCTGCCTGCCTTTCCCCAGTGCTCTGCAAGCTCTCCAGGACAACATAAAATCTGGGGCTCTGTGCTTTCTTTCGTTCTGAACAAGTGTTACTGTTTTCTGCACAAAAGCGATTCTGCGAAGCAATGTGAACACTTCTGCTTCCCAGGCACAGAGAAGGTGCTAGCAGGGAATTCTCTGCCTGCCTTTCCCCAGTGCTCTGCAAGCTCTCCAGGACAACAGCAAATCTGGGGCTCTGTGCTTTCTTTCGTTCTGAACAAGTGTTACTGTTTTCTGCACAAAAGCGATTCTGCGAAGTAATGTGAACACTTGTGCTTCCCAGGCACAGAGAAGGTGCTAGCAGGGAATTCTCTGCCTGCCTTTCCCCAGTGCTCTGCAAGCTCTCCAGGACAACATAAAATCTGGGGCTCTGTGCTTTCTTTCGTTCTGAACAAGTGTTACTGTTTTCTGCACAAAAGCGATTCTGCGAAGCAATGTGAACAGGCACAGAGAAGGTGCTAGCAGGGAATTCTCTGCCTGCCTTTCCCCAGTGCTCTGCAAGCTCTCCAGGACAACATAAAATCTGGGGCTCTGTGCTTTCTTTCGTTCTGAACAAGTGTTACTGTTTTCTGCACAAAAGCGATTCTGCGAAGCAATGTGAACACTTCTGCTTCCCAGGCACAGAGAAGGTGCTAGCAGGGAATTCTCTGCCTGCCTTTCCCCAGTGCTCTGCAAGCTCTCCAGGACAACAGCAAATCTGGGGCTCTGTGCTTTCTTTCGTTCTGAACAAGTGTTACTGTTTTCTGCACAAAAGCGATTCTGCGAAGCAATGTGAACAGGCACAGAGAAGGTGCTAGCAGGGAATTCTCTGCCTGCCTTTCCCCAGTGCTCTGCAAGCTCTCCAGGACAACATAAAATCTGGGGCTCTGTGCTTTCTTTCGTTCTGAACAAGTGTTACTGTTTTCTGCACAAAAGCGATTCTGCGAAGCAATGTGAACACTTGTGCTTCCCAGGCACAGAGAAGGTGCTAGCAGGGAATTCTCTGCCTGCCTTTCCCCAGTGCTCTGCAAGCTCTCCAGGACAACAGCAAATCTGGGGCTCTGTGCTTTCTTTCGTTCTGAACAAGTGTTACTGTTTTCTGCACAAAAGCGATTCTGCGAAGTAATGTGAACACTTGTGCTTCCCAGGCACAGAGAAGGTGCTAGCAGGGAATTCTCTGCCTGCCTTTCCCCAGTGCTCTGCAAGCTCTCCAGGACAACATAAAATCTGGGGCTCTGTGCTTTCTTTCGTTCTGAACAAGTGTTACTGTTTTCTGCACAAAAGCGATTCTGCGAAGCAATGTGAACAGGCACAGAGAAGGTGCTAGCAGGGAATTCTCTGCCTGCCTTTCCCCAGTGCTCTGCAAGCTCTCCAGGACAACATAAAATCTGGGGCTCTGTGCTTTCTTTCGTTCTGAACAAGTGTTACTGTTTTCTGCACAAAAGCGATTCTGCGAAGCAATGTGAACACTTGTGCTTCCCAGGCACAGAGAAGGTGCTAGCAGGGAATTTTCTGCCTGCCTTTCCCCAGTGCTCTGCAAGCTCTCCAGGACAACATAAAATCTGGGGCTCTGTGCTTTCTTTCGTTCTGAACAAGTGTTACTGTTTTCTGCACAAAAGCGATTCTGCGAAGCAATGTGAACACTTGTGCTTCCCAGGCACAGAGAAGGTGCTAGCAGGGAATTCTCTGCCTGCCTTTCCCCAGTGCTCTGCAAGCTCTCCAGGACAACATAAAATCTGGGGCTCTGTGCTTTCTTTCGTTCTGAACAAGTGTTACTGTTTTCTGCACAAAAGCGATTCTGCGAAGCAATGTGAACACTTCTGCTTCCCAGGCACAGAGAAGGTGCTAGCAGGGAATTCTCTGCCTGCCTTTCCCCAGTGCTCTGCAAGCTCTCCAGGACAACATAAAATCTGGGGCTCTGTGCTTTCTTTCGTTCTGAACAAGTGTTACTGTTTTCTGCACAAAAGCGATTCTGCGAAGCAATGTGAACACTTGTGCTTCCCAGGCACAGAGAAGGTGCTAGCAGGGAATTCTCTGCCTGCCTTTCCCCAGTGCTCTGCAAGCTCTCCAGGACAACATAAAATCTGGGGCTCTGTGCTTTCTTTCGTTCTGAACAAGTGTTACTGTTTTCTGCACAAAAGCGATTCTGCGAAGCAATGTGAACACTTGTGCTTCCCAGGCACAGAGAAGGTGCTAGCAGGGAATTCTCTGCCTGCCTTTCCCCAGTGCTCTGCAAGCTCTCCAGGACAACATAAAATCTGGGGCTCTGTGCTTTCTTTCGTTCTGAACAAGTGTTACTGTTTTCTGCACAAAAGCGATTCTGCAAAGCAATGTGAACAGGCACAGAGAAGGTGCTAGCAGGGAATTCTCTGCCTGCCTTTCCTTAGTGCTCTGCAAGCTCTCCAGGGCAACATAAAATCTGGGGTTCTGTGCTTTCTTTCGTTCTGAACAAGTGTTACTGTTTTCTGCACAAAAGCGATTCTGCGAAGCAATGTGAACACTTCTGCTTCCCAGGCACAGAGAAGGTGCTAGCAGGGAATTCTCTGCCTGCCTTTCCCCAGTGCTCTGCAAGCTCTCCAGGACAACATAAAATCTGGGGCTCTGTGCTTTCTTTCGTTCTGAACAAGTGTTACTGTTTTCTGCACAAAAGCGATTCTGCGAAGCAATGTGAACACTTCTGCTTCCCAGGCACAGAGAAGGTGCTAGCAGGGAATTCTCTGCCTGCGTTTCCTCAGTGCTCTGCAATCTCTCCAGGACAACATAAAATCTGGGGTTCTGTGCTTTCTTTCATTCTGAACAAGTGTTACTGTTTTCTGCAGAAAAGCGATTCTGCGAAGCAATATGAACACTTGTGCTTCCCAGGCACAGAGAAGGTGCTAGCAGGGAATTCTCTGCCTGCCTTTCCCCAGTGCTCTGCAAGCTCTCCAGGACAACATAAAATCTGGGGCTCTGTGCTTTCTTTCGTTCTGAACAAGTGTTACTGTTTTCTGCACAAAAGCGATTCTGCGAAGCAATGTGAACACTTCTGCTTCCCAGGCACAGAGAAGGTGCTAGCAGGGAATTCTCTGCCTGCCTTTCCCCAGTGCTCTGCAAGCTCTCCAGGACAACATAAAATCTGGGGCTCTGTGCTTTCTTTCGTTCTGAACAAGTGTTACTGTTTTCTGCACAAAAGCGATTCTGCGAAGCAATGTGAACACTTGTGCTTCCCAGGCACAGAGAAGGTGCTAGCAGGGAATTCTCTGCCTGCGTTTCCTCAGTGCTCTGCAATCTCTCCAGGACAACATAAAATCTGGGGTTCTGTGCTTTCTTTCATTCTGAACAAGTGTTACTGTTTTCTGCAGAAAAGCGATTCTGCGAAGCAATATGAACACTTGTGCTTCCCAGGCACAGAGAAGGTGCTAGCAGGGAATTCTCTGCCTGCCTTTCCCCAGTGCTCTGCAAGCTCTCCAGGACAACATAAAATCTGGGGCTCTGTGCTTTCTTTCGTTCTGAACAAGTGTTACTGTTTTCTGCACAAAAGCGATTCTGCGAAGCAATGTGAACACTTCTGCTTCCCAGGCACAGAGAAGGTGCTAGCAGGGAATTCTCTGCCTGCCTTTCCCCAGTGCTCTGCAAGCTCTCCAGGACAACATAAAATCTGGGGCTCTGTGCTTTCTTTCGTTCTGAACAAGTGTTACTGTTTTCTGCACAAAAGCGATTCTGCGAAGCAATGTGAACACTTGTGCTTCCCAGGCACAGAGAAGGTGCTAGCAGGGAATTTTCTGCCTGCCTTTCCCCAGTGCTCTGCAAGCTCTCCAGGACAACATAAAATCTGGGGCTCTGTGCTTTCTTTCGTTCTGAACAAGTGTTACTGTTTTCTGCACAAAAGCGATTCTGCGAAGCAATGTGAACACTTGTGCTTCCCAGGCACAGAGAAGGTGCTAGCAGGGAATTCTCTGCCTGCCTTTCCCCAGTGCTCTGCAAGCTCTCCAGGACAACATAAAATCTGGGGCTCTGTGCTTTCTTTCGTTCTGAACAAGTGTTACTGTTTTCTGCACAAAAGCGATTCTGCGAAGCAATGTGAACACTTGTGCTTCCCAGGCACAGAGAAGGTGCTAGCAGGGAATTTTCTGCCTGCCTTTCCCCAGTGCTCTGCAAGCTCTCCAGGACAACAGCAAATCTGGGGCTCTGTGCTTTCTTTCGTTCTGAACAAGTGTTACTGTTTTCTGCACAAAAGCGATTCTGCGAAGCAATGTGAACACTTGTGCTTCCCAGGCACAGAGAAGGTGCTAGCAGGGAATTCTCTGCCTGCCTTTCCCCAGTGCTCTGCAAGCTCTCCAGGACAACATAAAATCTGGGGTTCTGTGCTTTCTTTCGTTCTGAACAAGTGTTACTGTTTTCTGCACAAAAGCGATTCTGCGAAGCAATGTGAACACTTCTGCTTCCCAGGCACAGAGAAGGTGCTAGCAGGGAATTCTCTGCCTGCCTTTCCCCAGTGCTCTGCAAGCTCTCCAGGACAACATACAATCTGGGGCTCTGTGCTTTCTTTCGTTCTGAACAAGTGTTACTGTTTTCTGCACAAAAGCGATTCTGCAAAGCAATGTGAACAGGCACAGAGAAGGTGCTAGCAGGGAATTCTCTGCCTGCCTTTCCTTAGTGCTCTGCAAGCTCTCCAGGGCAACATAAAATCTGGGGTTCTGTGCTTTCTTTCGTTCTGAACAAGTGTTACTGTTTTCTGCACAAAAGCGATTCTGCGAAGCAATGTGAACACTTCTGCTTCCCAGGCACAGAGAAGGTGCTAGCAGGGAATTCTCTGCCTGCCTTTCCCCAGTGCTCTGCAAGCTCTCCAGGACAACATAAAATCTGGGGCTCTGTGCTTTCTTTCGTTCTGAACAAGTGTTACTGTTTTCTGCACAAAAGCGATTCTGCGAAGCAATGTGAACACTTCTGCTTCCCAGGCACAGAGAAGGTGCTAGCAGGGAATTCTCTGCCTGCGTTTCCTCAGTGCTCTGCAATCTCTCCAGGACAACATAAAATCTGGGGTTCTGTGCTTTCTTTCATTCTGAACAAGTGTTACTGTTTTCTGCAGAAAAGCGATTCTGCGAAGCAATATGAACACTTGTGCTTCCCAGGCACAGAGAAGGTGCTAGCAGGGAATTCTCTGCCTGCCTTTCCCCAGTGCTCTGCAAGCTCTCCAGGACAACATAAAATCTGGGGCTCTGTGCTTTCTTTCGTTCTGAACAAGTGTTACTGTTTTCTGCACAAAAGCGATTCTGCGAAGCAATGTGAACACTTCTGCTTCCCAGGCACAGAGAAGGTGCTAGCAGGGAATTCTCTGCCTGCCTTTCCCCAGTGCTCTGCAAGCTCTCCAGGACAACATAAAATCTGGGGCTCTGTGCTTTCTTTCGTTCTGAACAAGTGTTACTGTTTTCTGCACAAAAGCGATTCTGCGAAGCAATGTGAACACTTCTGCTTCCCAGGCACAGAGAAGGTGCTAGCAGGGAATTCTCTGCCTGCCTTTCCCCAGTGCTCTGCAAGCTCCCCAGAACAACATAAAATCTGGGGCTCTGTGCTTTCTTTCGTTCTGAACAAGTGTTACTGTTTTCTGCACAAAAGCGATTCTGCGAAGCAATGTGAACACTTGTGCTTCCCAGGCACAGAGAAGGTGCTAGCAGGGAATTCTCTGCCTGCCTTTCCCCAGTGCTCTGCAAGCTCTCCAGGACAACATAAAATCTGGGGCTCTGTGCTTTCTTTCGTTCTGAACAAGTGTTACTGTTTTCTGCACAAAAGCGATTCTGCGAAGCAATGTGAACACTTCTGCTTCCCAGGCACAGAGAAGGTGCTAGCAGGGAATTCTCTGCCTGCGTTTCCTCAGTGCTCTGCAATCTCTCCAGGACAACATAAAATCTGGGGTTCTGTGCTTTCTTTCATTCTGAACAAGTGTTACTGTTTTCTGCAGAAAAGCGATTCTGCGAAGCAATATGAACACTTGTGCTTCCCAGGCACAGAGAAGGTGCTAGCAGGGAATTCTCTGCCTGCCTTTCCCCAGTGCTCTGCAAGCTCTCCAGGACAACATAAAATCTGGGGCTCTGTGCTTTCTTTCGTTCTGAACAAGTGTTACTGTTTTCTGCACAAAAGCGATTCTGCGAAGCAATGTGAACACTTCTGCTTCCCAGGCACAGAGAAGGTGCTAGCAGGGAATTCTCTGCCTGCCTTTCCCCAGTGCTCTGCAAGCTCTCCAGGACAACATAAAATCTGGGGCTCTGTGCTTTCTTTCGTTCTGAACAAGTGTTACTGTTTTCTGCACAAAAGCGATTCTGCGAAGCAATGTGAACACTTCTGCTTCCCAGGCACAGAGAAGGTGCTAGCAGGGAATTCTCTGCCTGCGTTTCCTCAGTGCTCTGCAATCTCTCCAGGACAACATAAAATCTGGGGTTCTGTGCTTTCTTTCATTCTGAACAAGTGTTACTGTTTTCTGCACAAAAGCGATTCTGCGAAGCAATATGAACACTTGTGCTTCCCAGGCACAGAGAAGGTGCTAGCAGGGAATTCTCTGCCTGCCTTTCCCCAGTGCTCTGCAAGCTCTCCAGGACAACATAAAATCTGGGGCTCTGTGCTTTCTTTCGTTCTGAACAAGTGTTACTGTTTTCTGCACAAAAGCGATTCTGCGAAGCAATGTGAACACTTCTGCTTCCCAGGCACAGAGAAGGTGCTAGCAGGGAATTCTCTGCCTGCCTTTCCCCAGTGCTCTGCAAGCTCTCCAGGACAACATAAAATCTGGGGCTCTGTGCTTTCTTTCATTCTGAACAAGTGTTACTGTTTTCTGCACAAAAGCGATTCTGCGAAGCAATGTGAACAGGCACAGAGAAGGTGCTAGCAGGGAATTCTCTGCCTGCCTTTCCCCAGTGCTCTGCAAGCTCTCCAGGACAACAGCAAATCTGGGGCTCTGTGCTTTCTTTCGTTCTGAACAAGTGTTACTGTTTTCTGCACAAAAGCGATTCTGCGAAGCAATGTGAACACTTGTGCTTCCCAGGCACAGAGAAGGTGCTAGCAGGGAATTCTCTGCCTGCCTTTCCCCAGTGCTCTGCAAGCTCTCCAGGACAACATAAAATCTGGGGCTCTGTGCTTTCTTTCGTTCTGAACAAGTGTTACTGTTTTCTGCACAAAAGCGATTCTGCAAAGCAATGTGAACACTTGTGCTTCCCAGGCACAGAGAAGGTGCTAGCAGGGAATTCTCTGCCTGCCTTTCCCCAGTGCTCTGCAAGCTCTCCAGGACAACATAAAATCTGGGGCTCTGTGCTTTCTTTCGTTCTGAACAAGTGTTACTGTTTTCTGCACAAAAGCGATTCTGCGAAGCAATGTGAACACTTCTGCTTCCCAGGCACAGAGAAGGTGCTAGCAGGGAATTCTCTGCCTGCCTTTCCCCAGTGCTCTGCAAGCTCTCCAGGACAACATAAAATCTGGGGCTCTGTGCTTTCTTTCGTTCTGAACAAGTGTTACTGTTTTCTGCACAAAAGCGATTCTGCGAAGCAATGTGAACACTTCTGCTTCCCAGGCACAGAGAAGGTGCTAGCAGGGAATTCTCTGCCTGCCTTTCCCCAGTGCTCTGCAAGCTCTCCAGGACAACATAAAATCTGGGGCTCTGTGCTTTCTTTCGTTCTGAACAAGTGTTACTGTTTTCTGCACAAAAGCGATTCTGCGAAGCAATGTGAACACTTCTGCTTCCCAGGCACAGAGAAGGTGCTAGCAGGGAATTCTCTGCCTGCGTTTCCTCAGTGCTCTGCAATCTCTCCAGGACAACATAAAATCTGGGGTTCTGTGCTTTCTTTCATTCTGAACAAGTGTTACTGTTTTCTGCAGAAAAGCGATTCTGCGAAGCAATATGAACACTTGTGCTTCCCAGGCACAGAGAAGGTGCTAGCAGGGAATTCTCTGCCTGCCTTTCCCCAGTGCTCTGCAAGCTCTCCAGGACAACATAAAATCTGGGGCTCTGTGCTTTCTTTCGTTCTGAACAAGTGTTACTGTTTTCTGCACAAAAGCGATTCTGCGAAGCAATGTGAACACTTCTGCTTCCCAGGCACAGAGAAGGTGCTAGCAGGGAATTCTCTGCCTGCCTTTCCCCAGTGCTCTGCAAGCTCTCCAGGACAACATACAATCTGGGGCTCTGTGCTTTCTTTCGTTCTGAACAAGTGTTACTGTTTTCTGCACAAAAGCGATTCTGCAAAGCAATGTGAACAGGCACAGAGAAGGTGCTAGCAGGGAATTCTCTGCCTGCCTTTCCTTAGTGCTCTGCAAGCTCTCCAGGGCAACATAAAATCTGGGGTTCTGTGCTTTCTTTCGTTCTGAACAAGTGTTACTGTTTTCTGCACAAAAGCGATTCTGCGAAGCAATGTGAACACTTCTGCTTCCCAGGCACAGAGAAGGTGCTAGCAGGGAATTCTCTGCCTGCCTTTCCCCAGTGCTCTGCAAGCTCTCCAGGACAACATAAAATCTGGGGCTCTGTGCTTTCTTTCGTTCTGAACAAGTGTTACTGTTTTCTGCACAAAAGCGATTCTGCGAAGCAATGTGAACACTTCTGCTTCCCAGGCACAGAGAAGGTGCTAGCAGGGAATTCTCTGCCTGCGTTTCCTCAGTGCTCTGCAATCTCTCCAGGACAACATAAAATCTGGGGTTCTGTGCTTTCTTTCATTCTGAACAAGTGTTACTGTTTTCTGCAGAAAAGCGATTCTGCGAAGCAATATGAACACTTGTGCTTCCCAGGCACAGAGAAGGTGCTAGCAGGGAATTCTCTGCCTGCCTTTCCCCAGTGCTCTGCAAGCTCTCCAGGACAACATAAAATCTGGGGCTCTGTGCTTTCTTTCGTTCTGAACAAGTGTTACTGTTTTCTGCACAAAAGCGATTCTGCGAAGCAATGTGAACACTTCTGCTTCCCAGGCACAGAGAAGGTGCTAGCAGGGAATTCTCTGCCTGCCTTTCCCCAGTGCTCTGCAAGCTCTCCAGGACAACATAAAATCTGGGGCTCTGTGCTTTCTTTCGTTCTGAACAAGTGTTACTGTTTTCTGCACAAAAGCGATTCTGCGAAGCAATGTGAACAGGCACAGAGAAGGTGCTAGCAGGGAATTCTCTGCCTGCCTTTCCCCAGTGCTCTGCAAGCTCTCCAGGACAACAGCAAATCTGGGGCTCTGTGCTTTCTTTCGTTCTGAACAAGTGTTACTGTTTTCTGCACAAAAGCGATTCTGCGAAGCAATGTGAACACTTGTGCTTCCCAGGCACAGAGAAGGTGCTAGCAGGGAATTCTCTGCCTGCCTTTCCCCAGTGCTCTGCAAGCTCTCCAGGACAACATAAAATCTGGGGCTCTGTGCTTTCTTTCGTTCTGAACAAGTGTTACTGTTTTCTGCACAAAAGCGATTCTGCGAAGCAATGTGAACACTTGTGCTTCCCAGGCACAGAGAAGGTGCTAGCAGGGAATTCTCTGCCTGCCTTTCCCCAGTGCTCTGCAAGCTCTCCAGGACAACATAAAATCTGGGGCTCTGTGCTTTCTTTCGTTCTGAACAAGTGTTACTGTTTTCTGCACAAAAGCGATTCTGCGAAGCAATGTGAACACTTCTGCTTCCCAGGCACAGAGAAGGTGCTAGCAGGGAATTCTCTGCCTGCCTTTCCCCAGTGCTCTGCAAGCTCTCCAGGACAACAGCAAATCTGGGGCTCTGTGCTTTCTTTCGTTCTGAACAAGTGTTACTGTTTTCTGCACAAAAGCGATTCTGCGAAGCAATGTGAACACTTGTGCTTCCCAGGCACAGAGAAGGTGCTAGCAGGGAATTCTCTGCCTGCCTTTCCCCAGTGCTCTGCAAGCTCTCCAGGACAACATAAAATCTGGGGCTCTGTGCTTTCTTTCGTTCTGAACAAGTGTTACTGTTTTCTGCACAAAAGCGATTCTGCGAAGCAATGTGAACACTTCTGCTTCCCAGGCACAGAGAAGGTGCTAGCAGGGAATTCTCTGCCTGCCTTTCCCCAGTGCTCTGCAAGCTCTCCAGGACAACATACAATCTGGGGCTCTGTGCTTTCTTTCGTTCTGAACAAGTGTTACTGTTTTCTGCACAAAAGCGATTCTGCAAAGCAATGTGAACAGGCACAGAGAAGGTGCTAGCAGGGAATTCTCTGCCTGCCTTTCCTTAGTGCTCTGCAAGCTCTCCAGGGCAACATAAAATCTGGGGTTCTGTGCTTTCTTTCGTTCTGAACAAGTGTTACTGTTTTCTGCACAAAAGCGATTCTGCGAAGCAATGTGAACACTTCTGCTTCCCAGGCACAGAGAAGGTGCTAGCAGGGAATTCTCTGCCTGCCTTTCCCCAGTGCTCTGCAAGCTCTCCAGGACAACATAAAATCTGGGGCTCTGTGCTTTCTTTCGTTCTGAACAAGTGTTACTGTTTTCTGCACAAAAGCGATTCTGCGAAGCAATGTGAACACTTCTGCTTCCCAGGCACAGAGAAGGTGCTAGCAGGGAATTCTCTGCCTGCGTTTCCTCAGTGCTCTGCAATCTCTCCAGGACAACATAAAATCTGGGGTTCTGTGCTTTCTTTCATTCTGAACAAGTGTTACTGTTTTCTGCAGAAAAGCGATTCTGCGAAGCAATATGAACACTTGTGCTTCCCAGGCACAGAGAAGGTGCTAGCAGGGAATTCTCTGCCTGCCTTTCCCCAGTGCTCTGCAAGCTCTCCAGGACAACATAAAATCTGGGGCTCTGTGCTTTCTTTCGTTCTGAACAAGTGTTACTGTTTTCTGCACAAAAGCGATTCTGCGAAGCAATGTGAACACTTGTGCTTCCCAGGCACAGAGAAGGTGCTAGCAGGGAATTCTCTGCCTGCCTTTCCCCAGTGCTCTGCAAGCTCTCCAGGACAACATAAAATCTGGGGCTCTGTGCTTTCTTTCGTTCTGAACAAGTGTTACTGTTTTCTGCACAAAAGCGATTCTGCGAAGCAATGTGAACACTTCTGCTTCCCAGGCACAGAGAAGGTGCTAGCAGGGAATTCTCTGCCTGCCTTTCCCCAGTGCTCTGCAAGCTCTCCAGGACAACATACAATCTGGGGCTCTGTGCTTTCTTTCGTTCTGAACAAGTGTTACTGTTTTCTGCACAAAAGCGATTCTGCAAAGCAATGTGAACAGGCACAGAGAAGGTGCTAGCAGGGAATTCTCTGCCTGCCTTTCCTTAGTGCTCTGCAAGCTCTCCAGGGCAACATAAAATCTGGGGTTCTGTGCTTTCTTTCGTTCTGAACAAGTGTTACTGTTTTCTGCACAAAAGCGATTCTGCGAAGCAATGTGAACACTTCTGCTTCCCAGGCACAGAGAAGGTGCTAGCAGGGAATTCTCTGCCTGCCTTTCCCCAGTGCTCTGCAAGCTCTCCAGGACAACATAAAATCTGGGGCTCTGTGCTTTCTTTCGTTCTGAACAAGTGTTACTGTTTTCTGCACAAAAGCGATTCTGCAAAGCAATGTGAACACTTCTGCTTCCCAGGCACAGAGAAGGTGCTAGCAGGGAATTCTCTGCCTGCGTTTCCTCAGTGCTCTGCAATCTCTCCAGGACAACATAAAATCTGGGGTTCTGTGCTTTCTTTCATTCTGAACAAGTGTTACTGTTTTCTGCAGAAAAGCGATTCTGCGAAGCAATATGAACACTTGTGCTTCCCAGGCACAGAGAAGGTGCTAGCAGGGAATTCTCTGCCTGCCTTTCCCCAGTGCTCTGCAAGCTCTCCAGGACAACATAAAATCTGGGGCTCTGTGCTTTCTTTCGTTCTGAACAAGTGTTACTGTTTTCTGCAGAAAAGCGATTCTGCGAAGCAATGTGAACACTTGTGCTTCCCAGGCACAGAGAAGGTGCTAGCAGGGAATTTTCTGCCTGCCTTTCCCCAGTGCTCTGCAAGCTCTCCAGGACAACATAAAATCTGGGGCTCTGTGCTTTCTTTCGTTCTGAACAAGTGTTACTGTTTTCTGCACAAAAGCGATTCTGCGAAGCAATGTGAACACTTGTGCTTCCCAGGCACAGAGAAGGTGCTAGCAGGGAATTCTCTGCCTGCCTTTCCCCAGTGCTCTGCAAGCTCTCCAGGACAACATAAAATCTGGGGCTCTGTGCTTTCTTTCGTTCTGAACAAGTGTTACTGTTTTCTGCACAAAAGCGATTCTGCGAAGCAATGTGAACACTTCTGCTTCCCAGGCACAGAGAAGGTGCTAGCAGGGAATTCTCTGCCTGCCTTTCCCCAGTGCTCTGCAAGCTCTCCAGGACAACAGCAAATCTGGGGCTCTGTGCTTTCTTTCGTTCTGAACAAGTGTTACTGTTTTCTGCACAAAAGCGATTCTGCGAAGCAATGTGAACACTTGTGCTTCCCAGGCACAGAGAAGGTGCTAGCAGGGAATTCTCTGCCTGCCTTTCCCCAGTGCTCTGCAAGCTCTCCAGGACAACATAAAATCTGGGGCTCTGTGCTTTCTTTCGTTCTGAACAAGTGTTACTGTTTTCTGCACAAAAGCGATTCTGCGAAGCAATGTGAACACTTCTGCTTCCCAGGCACAGAGAAGGTGCTAGCAGGGAATTCTCTGCCTGCCTTTCCCCAGTGCTCTGCAAGCTCTCCAGGACAACATACAATCTGGGGCTCTGTGCTTTCTTTCGTTCTGAACAAGTGTTACTGTTTTCTGCACAAAAGCGATTCTGCAAAGCAATGTGAACAGGCACAGAGAAGGTGCTAGCAGGGAATTCTCTGCCTGCCTTTCCCCAGTGCTCTGCAAGCTCTCCAGGACAACATAAAATCTGGGGCTCTGTGCTTTCTTTCGTTCTGAACAAGTGTTACTGTTTTCTGCACAAAAGCGATTCTGCGAAGCAATGTGAACACTTCTGCTTCCCAGGCACAGAGAAGGTGCTAGCAGGGAATTCTCTGCCTGCCTTTCCCCAGTGCTCTGCAAGCTCTCCAGGACAACATAAAATCTGGGGCTCTGTGCTTTCTTTCGTTCTGAACAAGTGTTACTGTTTTCTGCACAAAAGCGATTCTGCGAAGCAATGTGAACACTTCTGCTTCCCAGGCACAGAGAAGGTGCTAGCAGGGAATTCTCTGCCTGCGTTTCCTCAGTGCTCTGCAATCTCTCCAGGACAACATAAAATCTGGGGTTCTGTGCTTTCTTTCATTCTGAACAAGTGTTACTGTTTTCTGCAGAAAAGCGATTCTGCGAAGCAATATGAACACTTGTGCTTCCCAGGCACAGAGAAGGTGCTAGCAGGGAATTCTCTGCCTGCCTTTCCCCAGTGCTCTGCAAGCTCTCCAGGACAACATAAAATCTGGGGCTCTGTGCTTTCTTTCGTTCTGAACAAGTGTTACTGTTTTCTGCACAAAAGCGATTCTGCGAAGCAATGTGAACACTTGTGCTTCCCAGGCACAGAGAAGGTGCTAGCAGGGAATTCTCTGCCTGCCTTTCCCCAGTGCTCTGCAAGCTCTCCAGGACAACATAAAATCTGGGGCTCTGTGCTTTCTTTCGTTCTGAACAAGTGTTACTGTTTTCTGCACAAAAGCGATTCTGCGAAGCAATGTGAACACTTCTGCTTCCCAGGCACAGAGAAGGTGCTAGCAGGGAATTCTCTGCCTGCCTTTCCCCAGTGCTCTGCAAGCTCTCCAGGACAACATACAATCTGGGGCTCTGTGCTTTCTTTCGTTCTGAACAAGTGTTACTGTTTTCTGCACAAAAGCGATTCTGCAAAGCAATGTGAACAGGCACAGAGAAGGTGCTAGCAGGGAATTCTCTGCCTGCCTTTCCTTAGTGCTCTGCAAGCTCTCCAGGGCAACATAAAATCTGGGGTTCTGTGCTTTCTTTCGTTCTGAACAAGTGTTACTGTTTTCTGCACAAAAGCGATTCTGCGAAGCAATGTGAACACTTCTGCTTCCCAGGCACAGAGAAGGTGCTAGCAGGGAATTCTCTGCCTGCCTTTCCCCAGTGCTCTGCAAGCTCTCCAGGACAACATAAAATCTGGGGCTCTGTGCTTTCTTTCGTTCTGAACAAGTGTTACTGTTTTCTGCACAAAAGCGATTCTGCGAAGCAATGTGAACACTTCTGCTTCCCAGGCACAGAGAAGGTGCTAGCAGGGAATTCTCTGCCTGCGTTTCCTCAGTGCTCTGCAATCTCTCCAGGACAACATAAAATCTGGGGTTCTGTGCTTTCTTTCATTCTGAACAAGTGTTACTGTTTTCTGCAGAAAAGCGATTCTGCGAAGCAATATGAACACTTGTGCTTCCCAGGCACAGAGAAGGTGCTAGCAGGGAATTCTCTGCCTGCCTTTCCCCAGTGCTCTGCAAGCTCTCCAGGACAACATAAAATCTGGGGCTCTGTGCTTTCTTTCGTTCTGAACAAGTGTTACTGTTTTCTGCACAAAAGCGATTCTGCGAAGCAATGTGAACACTTCTGCTTCCCAGGCACAGAGAAGGTGCTAGCAGGGAATTCTCTGCCTGCCTTTCCCCAGTGCTCTGCAAGCTCTCCAGGACAACATAAAATCTGGGGCTCTGTGCTTTCTTTCATTCTGAACAAGTGTTACTGTTTTCTGCACAAAAGCGATTCTGCGAAGCAATGTGAACAGGCACAGAGAAGGTGCTAGCAGGGAATTCTCTGCCTGCCTTTCCCCAGTGCTCTGCAAGCTCTCCAGGACAACAGCAAATCTGGGGCTCTGTGCTTTCTTTCGTTCTGAACAAGTGTTACTGTTTTCTGCACAAAAGCGATTCTGCGAAGCAATGTGAACACTTGTGCTTCCCAGGCACAGAGAAGGTGCTAGCAGGGAATTCTCTGCCTGCCTTTCCCCAGTGCTCTGCAAGCTCTCCAGGACAACATAAAATCTGGGGCTCTGTGCTTTCTTTCGTTCTGAACAAGTGTTACTGTTTTCTGCACAAAAGCGATTCTGCGAAGCAATGTGAACACTTCTGCTTCCCAGGCACAGAGAAGGTGCTAGCAGGGAATTCTCTGCCTGCCTTTCCCCAGTGCTCTGCAAGCTCTCCAGGACAACATAAAATCTGGGGCTCTGTGCTTTCTTTCGTTCTGAACAAGTGTTACTGTTTTCTGCACAAAAGCGATTCTGCGAAGCAATGTGAACACTTCTGCTTCCCAGGCACAGAGAAGGTGCTAGCAGGGAATTCTCTGCCTGCCTTTCCCCAGTGCTCTGCAAGCTCTCCAGGACAACATAAAATCTGGGGCTCTGTGCTTTCTTTCGTTCTGAACAAGTGTTACTGTTTTCTGCACAAAAGCGATTCTGCGAAGCAATGTGAACACTTCTGCTTCCCAGGCACAGAGAAGGTGCTAGCAGGGAATTCTCTGCCTGCGTTTCCTCAGTGCTCTGCAATCTCTCCAGGACAACATAAAATCTGGGGTTCTGTGCTTTCTTTCATTCTGAACAAGTGTTACTGTTTTCTGCAGAAAAGCGATTCTGCGAAGCAATATGAACACTTGTGCTTCCCAGGCACAGAGAAGGTGCTAGCAGGGAATTCTCTGCCTGCCTTTCCCCAGTGCTCTGCAAGCTCTCCAGGACAACATAAAATCTGGGGCTCTGTGCTTTCTTTCGTTCTGAACAAGTGTTACTGTTTTCTGCACAAAAGCGATTCTGCGAAGCAATGTGAACACTTCTGCTTCCCAGGCACAGAGAAGGTGCTAGCAGGGAATTCTCTGCCTGCCTTTCCCCAGTGCTCTGCAAGCTCTCCAGGACAACATACAATCTGGGGCTCTGTGCTTTCTTTCGTTCTGAACAAGTGTTACTGTTTTCTGCACAAAAGCGATTCTGCAAAGCAATGTGAACAGGCACAGAGAAGGTGCTAGCAGGGAATTCTCTGCCTGCCTTTCCTTAGTGCTCTGCAAGCTCTCCAGGGCAACATAAAATCTGGGGTTCTGTGCTTTCTTTCGTTCTGAACAAGTGTTACTGTTTTCTGCACAAAAGCGATTCTGCGAAGCAATGTGAACACTTCTGCTTCCCAGGCACAGAGAAGGTGCTAGCAGGGAATTCTCTGCCTGCCTTTCCCCAGTGCTCTGCAAGCTCTCCAGGACAACATAAAATCTGGGGCTCTGTGCTTTCTTTCGTTCTGAACAAGTGTTACTGTTTTCTGCACAAAAGCGATTCTGCGAAGCAATGTGAACACTTCTGCTTCCCAGGCACAGAGAAGGTGCTAGCAGGGAATTCTCTGCCTGCGTTTCCTCAGTGCTCTGCAATCTCTCCAGGACAACATAAAATCTGGGGTTCTGTGCTTTCTTTCATTCTGAACAAGTGTTACTGTTTTCTGCAGAAAAGCGATTCTGCGAAGCAATATGAACACTTGTGCTTCCCAGGCACAGAGAAGGTGCTAGCAGGGAATTCTCTGCCTGCCTTTCCCCAGTGCTCTGCAAGCTCTCCAGGACAACATAAAATCTGGGGCTCTGTGCTTTCTTTCGTTCTGAACAAGTGTTACTGTTTTCTGCACAAAAGCGATTCTGCGAAGCAATGTGAACACTTCTGCTTCCCAGGCACAGAGAAGGTGCTAGCAGGGAATTCTCTGCCTGCCTTTCCCCAGTGCTCTGCAAGCTCTCCAGGACAACATAAAATCTGGGGCTCTGTGCTTTCTTTCGTTCTGAACAAGTGTTACTGTTTTCTGCACAAAAGCGATTCTGCGAAGCAATGTGAACAGGCACAGAGAAGGTGCTAGCAGGGAATTCTCTGCCTGCCTTTCCCCAGTGCTCTGCAAGCTCTCCAGGACAACAGCAAATCTGGGGCTCTGTGCTTTCTTTCGTTCTGAACAAGTGTTACTGTTTTCTGCACAAAAGCGATTCTGCGAAGCAATGTGAACACTTGTGCTTCCCAGGCACAGAGAAGGTGCTAGCAGGGAATTCTCTGCCTGCCTTTCCCCAGTGCTCTGCAAGCTCTCCAGGACAACATAAAATCTGGGGCTCTGTGCTTTCTTTCGTTCTGAACAAGTGTTACTGTTTTCTGCACAAAAGCGATTCTGCGAAGCAATGTGAACACTTGTGCTTCCCAGGCACAGAGAAGGTGCTAGCAGGGAATTCTCTGCCTGCCTTTCCCCAGTGCTCTGCAAGCTCTCCAGGACAACATAAAATCTGGGGCTCTGTGCTTTCTTTCGTTCTGAACAAGTGTTACTGTTTTCTGCACAAAAGCGATTCTGCGAAGCAATGTGAACACTTCTGCTTCCCAGGCACAGAGAAGGTGCTAGCAGGGAATTCTCTGCCTGCCTTTCCCCAGTGCTCTGCAAGCTCTCCAGGACAACAGCAAATCTGGGGCTCTGTGCTTTCTTTCGTTCTGAACAAGTGTTACTGTTTTCTGCACAAAAGCGATTCTGCGAAGCAATGTGAACACTTGTGCTTCCCAGGCACAGAGAAGGTGCTAGCAGGGAATTCTCTGCCTGCCTTTCCCCAGTGCTCTGCAAGCTCTCCAGGACAACATAAAATCTGGGGCTCTGTGCTTTCTTTCGTTCTGAACAAGTGTTACTGTTTTCTGCACAAAAGCGATTCTGCGAAGCAATGTGAACACTTCTGCTTCCCAGGCACAGAGAAGGTGCTAGCAGGGAATTCTCTGCCTGCCTTTCCCCAGTGCTCTGCAAGCTCTCCAGGACAACATACAATCTGGGGCTCTGTGCTTTCTTTCGTTCTGAACAAGTGTTACTGTTTTCTGCACAAAAGCGATTCTGCAAAGCAATGTGAACAGGCACAGAGAAGGTGCTAGCAGGGAATTCTCTGCCTGCCTTTCCTTAGTGCTCTGCAAGCTCTCCAGGGCAACATAAAATCTGGGGTTCTGTGCTTTCTTTCGTTCTGAACAAGTGTTACTGTTTTCTGCACAAAAGCGATTCTGCGAAGCAATGTGAACACTTCTGCTTCCCAGGCACAGAGAAGGTGCTAGCAGGGAATTCTCTGCCTGCCTTTCCCCAGTGCTCTGCAAGCTCTCCAGGACAACATAAAATCTGGGGCTCTGTGCTTTCTTTCGTTCTGAACAAGTGTTACTGTTTTCTGCACAAAAGCGATTCTGCGAAGCAATGTGAACACTTCTGCTTCCCAGGCACAGAGAAGGTGCTAGCAGGGAATTCTCTGCCTGCGTTTCCTCAGTGCTCTGCAATCTCTCCAGGACAACATAAAATCTGGGGTTCTGTGCTTTCTTTCATTCTGAACAAGTGTTACTGTTTTCTGCAGAAAAGCGATTCTGCGAAGCAATATGAACACTTGTGCTTCCCAGGCACAGAGAAGGTGCTAGCAGGGAATTCTCTGCCTGCCTTTCCCCAGTGCTCTGCAAGCTCTCCAGGACAACATAAAATCTGGGGCTCTGTGCTTTCTTTCGTTCTGAACAAGTGTTACTGTTTTCTGCACAAAAGCGATTCTGCGAAGCAATGTGAACACTTGTGCTTCCCAGGCACAGAGAAGGTGCTAGCAGGGAATTCTCTGCCTGCCTTTCCCCAGTGCTCTGCAAGCTCTCCAGGACAACATAAAATCTGGGGCTCTGTGCTTTCTTTCGTTCTGAACAAGTGTTACTGTTTTCTGCACAAAAGCGATTCTGCGAAGCAATGTGAACACTTCTGCTTCCCAGGCACAGAGAAGGTGCTAGCAGGGAATTCTCTGCCTGCCTTTCCCCAGTGCTCTGCAAGCTCTCCAGGACAACATACAATCTGGGGCTCTGTGCTTTCTTTCGTTCTGAACAAGTGTTACTGTTTTCTGCACAAAAGCGATTCTGCAAAGCAATGTGAACAGGCACAGAGAAGGTGCTAGCAGGGAATTCTCTGCCTGCCTTTCCTTAGTGCTCTGCAAGCTCTCCAGGGCAACATAAAATCTGGGGTTCTGTGCTTTCTTTCGTTCTGAACAAGTGTTACTGTTTTCTGCACAAAAGCGATTCTGCGAAGCAATGTGAACACTTCTGCTTCCCAGGCACAGAGAAGGTGCTAGCAGGGAATTCTCTGCCTGCCTTTCCCCAGTGCTCTGCAAGCTCTCCAGGACAACATAAAATCTGGGGCTCTGTGCTTTCTTTCGTTCTGAACAAGTGTTACTGTTTTCTGCACAAAAGCGATTCTGCGAAGCAATGTGAACACTTCTGCTTCCCAGGCACAGAGAAGGTGCTAGCAGGGAATTCTCTGCCTGCGTTTCCTCAGTGCTCTGCAATCTCTCCAGGACAACATAAAATCTGGGGTTCTGTGCTTTCTTTCATTCTGAACAAGTGTTACTGTTTTCTGCAGAAAAGCGATTCTGCGAAGCAATATGAACACTTGTGCTTCCCAGGCACAGAGAAGGTGCTAGCAGGGAATTCTCTGCCTGCCTTTCCCCAGTGCTCTGCAAGCTCTCCAGGACAACATAAAATCTGGGGCTCTGTGCTTTCTTTCGTTCTGAACAAGTGTTACTGTTTTCTGCAGAAAAGCGATTCTGCGAAGCAATGTGAACACTTGTGCTTCCCAGGCACAGAGAAGGTGCTAGCAGGGAATTTTCTGCCTGCCTTTCCCCAGTGCTCTGCAAGCTCTCCAGGACAACATAAAATCTGGGGCTCTGTGCTTTCTTTCGTTCTGAACAAGTGTTACTGTTTTCTGCACAAAAGCGATTCTGCGAAGCAATGTGAACACTTGTGCTTCCCAGGCACAGAGAAGGTGCTAGCAGGGAATTCTCTGCCTGCCTTTCCCCAGTGCTCTGCAAGCTCTCCAGGACAACATAAAATCTGGGGCTCTGTGCTTTCTTTCGTTCTGAACAAGTGTTACTGTTTTCTGCACAAAAGCGATTCTGCGAAGCAATGTGAACACTTCTGCTTCCCAGGCACAGAGAAGGTGCTAGCAGGGAATTCTCTGCCTGCCTTTCCCCAGTGCTCTGCAAGCTCTCCAGGACAACATAAAATCTGGGGCTCTGTGCTTTCTTTCGTTCTGAACAAGTGTTACTGTTTTCTGCACAAAAGCGATTCTGCGAAGCAATGTGAACACTTGTGCTTCCCAGGCACAGAGAAGGTGCTAGCAGGGAATTCTCTGCCTGCCTTTCCCCAGTGCTCTGCAAGCTCTCCAGGACAACATAAAATCTGGGGCTCTGTGCTTTCTTTCGTTCTGAACAAGTGTTACTGTTTTCTGCACAAAAGCGATTCTGCGAAGCAATGTGAACACTTCTGCTTCCCAGGCACAGAGAAGGTGCTAGCAGGGAATTCTCTGCCTGCCTTTCCCCAGTGCTCTGCAAGCTCTCCAGGACAACATACAATCTGGGGCTCTGTGCTTTCTTTCGTTCTGAACAAGTGTTACTGTTTTCTGCACAAAAGCGATTCTGCAAAGCAATGTGAACAGGCACAGAGAAGGTGCTAGCAGGGAATTCTCTGCCTGCCTTTCCTTAGTGCTCTGCAAGCTCTCCAGGGCAACATAAAATCTGGGGTTCTGTGCTTTCTTTCGTTCTGAACAAGTGTTACTGTTTTCTGCACAAAAGCGATTCTGCGAAGCAATGTGAACACTTCTGCTTCCCAGGCACAGAGAAGGTGCTAGCAGGGAATTCTCTGCCTGCCTTTCCCCAGTGCTCTGCAAGCTCTCCAGGACAACATAAAATCTGGGGCTCTGTGCTTTCTTTCGTTCTGAACAAGTGTTACTGTTTTCTGCACAAAAGCGATTCTGCGAAGCAATGTGAACACTTCTGCTTCCCAGGCACAGAGAAGGTGCTAGCAGGGAATTCTCTGCCTGCGTTTCCTCAGTGCTCTGCAATCTCTCCAGGACAACATAAAATCTGGGGTTCTGTGCTTTCTTTCATTCTGAACAAGTGTTACTGTTTTCTGCAGAAAAGCGATTCTGCGAAGCAATATGAACACTTGTGCTTCCCAGGCACAGAGAAGGTGCTAGCAGGGAATTCTCTGCCTGCCTTTCCCCAGTGCTCTGCAAGCTCTCCAGGACAACATAAAATCTGGGGCTCTGTGCTTTCTTTCGTTCTGAACAAGTGTTACTGTTTTCTGCACAAAAGCGATTCTGCGAAGCAATGTGAACACTTCTGCTTCCCAGGCACAGAGAAGGTGCTAGCAGGGAATTCTCTGCCTGCCTTTCCCCAGTGCTCTGCAAGCTCTCCAGGACAACATAAAATCTGGGGCTCTGTGCTTTCTTTCATTCTGAACAAGTGTTACTGTTTTCTGCACAAAAGCGATTCTGCGAAGCAATGTGAACAGGCACAGAGAAGGTGCTAGCAGGGAATTCTCTGCCTGCCTTTCCCCAGTGCTCTGCAAGCTCTCCAGGACAACATAAAATCTGGGGCTCTGTGCTTTCTTTCGTTCTGAACAAGTGTTACTGTTTTCTGCACAAAAGCGATTCTGCGAAGCAATGTGAACACTTCTGCTTCCCAGGCACAGAGAAGGTGCTAGCAGGGAATTCTCTGCCTGCGTTTCCTCAGTGCTCTGCAATCTCTCCAGGACAACATAAAATCTGGGGTTCTGTGCTTTCTTTCATTCTGAACAAGTGTTACTGTTTTCTGCAGAAAAGCGATTCTGCGAAGCAATATGAACACTTGTGCTTCCCAGGCACAGAGAAGGTGCTAGCAGGGAATTCTCTGCCTGCCTTTCCCCAGTGCTCTGCAAGCTCTCCAGGACAACATAAAATCTGGGGCTCTGTGCTTTCTTTCGTTCTGAACAAGTGTTACTGTTTTCTGCACAAAAGCGATTCTGCGAAGCAATGTGAACACTTCTGCTTCCCAGGCACAGAGAAGGTGCTAGCAGGGAATTCTCTGCCTGCCTTTCCCCAGTGCTCTGCAAGCTCTCCAGGACAACATAAAATCTGGGGCTCTGTGCTTTCTTTCGTTCTGAACAAGTGTTACTGTTTTCTGCACAAAAGCGATTCTGCGAAGCAATGTGAACACTTCTGCTTCCCAGGCACAGAGAAGGTGCTAGCAGGGAATTCTCTGCCTGCGTTTCCTCAGTGCTCTGCAATCTCTCCAGGACAACATAAAATCTGGGGTTCTGTGCTTTCTTTCATTCTGAACAAGTGTTACTGTTTTCTGCAGAAAAGCGATTCTGCGAAGCAATATGAACACTTGTGCTTCCCAGGCACAGAGAAGGTGCTAGCAGGGAATTCTCTGCCTGCCTTTCCCCAGTGCTCTGCAAGCTCTCCAGGACAACATAAAATCTGGGGCTCTGTGCTTTCTTTCGTTCTGAACAAGTGTTACTGTTTTCTGCACAAAAGCGATTCTGCGAAGCAATGTGAACACTTCTGCTTCCCAGGCACAGAGAAGGTGCTAGCAGGGAATTCTCTGCCTGCCTTTCCCCAGTGCTCTGCAAGCTCTCCAGGACAACATAAAATCTGGGGCTCTGTGCTTTCTTTCGTTCTGAACAAGTGTTACTGTTTTCTGCACAAAAGCGATTCTGCGAAGCAATGTGAACACTTCTGCTTCCCAGGCACAGAGAAGGTGCTAGCAGGGAATTCTCTGCCTGCCTTTCCCCAGTGCTCTGCAAGCTCCCCAGAACAACATAAAATCTGGGGCTCTGTGCTTTCTTTCGTTCTGAACAAGTGTTACTGTTTTCTGCACAAAAGCGATTCTGCGAAGCAATGTGAACACTTCTGCTTCCCAGGCACAGAGAAGGTGCTAGCAGGGAATTCTCTGCCTGCCTTTCCCCAGTGCTCTGCAAGCTCTCCAGGACAACATAAAATCTGGGGCTCTGTGCTTTCTTTCGTTCTGAACAAGTGTTACTGTTTTCTGCACAAAAGCGATTCTGCGAAGCAATGTGAACACTTCTGCTTCCCAGGCACAGAGAAGGTGCTAGCAGGGAATTCTCTGCCTGCGTTTCCTCAGTGCTCTGCAATCTCTCCAGGACAACATAAAATCTGGGGTTCTGTGCTTTCTTTCATTCTGAACAAGTGTTACTGTTTTCTGCAGAAAAGCGATTCTGCGAAGCAATATGAACACTTGTGCTTCCCAGGCACAGAGAAGGTGCTAGCAGGGAATTCTCTGCCTGCCTTTCCCCAGTGCTCTGCAAGCTCTCCAGGACAACATAAAATCTGGGGCTCTGTGCTTTCTTTCGTTCTGAACAAGTGTTACTGTTTTCTGCACAAAAGCGATTCTGCGAAGCAATGTGAACACTTCTGCTTCCCAGGCACAGAGAAGGTGCTAGCAGGGAATTCTCTGCCTGCCTTTCCCCAGTGCTCTGCAAGCTCTCCAGGACAACATAAAATCTGGGGCTCTGTGCTTTCTTTCGTTCTGAACAAGTGTTACTGTTTTCTGCACAAAAGCGATTCTGCGAAGCAATGTGAACACTTCTGCTTCCCAGGCACAGAGAAGGTGCTAGCAGGGAATTCTCTGCCTGCCTTTCCCCAGTGCTCTGCAAGCTCCCCAGAACAACATAAAATCTGGGGCTCTGTGCTTTCTTTCGTTCTGAACAAGTGTTACTGTTTTCTGCACAAAAGCGATTCTGCGAAGCAATGTGAACACTTCTGCTTCCCAGGCACAGAGAAGGTGCTAGCAGGGAATTCTCTGCCTGCCTTTCCCCAGTGCTCTGCAAGCTCTCCAGGACAACATAAAATCTGGGGCTCTGTGCTTTCTTTCGTTCTGAACAAGTGTTACTGTTTTCTGCACAAAAGCGATTCTGCGAAGCAATGTGAACACTTCTGCTTCCCAGGCACAGAGAAGGTGCTAGCAGGGAATTCTCTGCCTGCGTTTCCTCAGTGCTCTGCAATCTCTCCAGGACAACATAAAATCTGGGGTTCTGTGCTTTCTTTCATTCTGAACAAGTGTTACTGTTTTCTGCAGAAAAGCGATTCTGCGAAGCAATATGAACACTTGTGCTTCCCAGGCACAGAGAAGGTGCTAGCAGGGAATTCTCTGCCTGCCTTTCCCCAGTGCTCTGCAAGCTCTCCAGGACAACATAAAATCTGGGGCTCTGTGCTTTCTTTCGTTCTGAACAAGTGTTACTGTTTTCTGCACAAAAGCGATTCTGCGAAGCAATGTGAACACTTCTGCTTCCCAGGCACAGAGAAGGTGCTAGCAGGGAATTCTCTGCCTGCCTTTCCCCAGTGCTCTGCAAGCTCTCCAGGACAACATAAAATCTGGGGCTCTGTGCTTTCTTTCGTTCTGAACAAGTGTTACTGTTTTCTGCACAAAAGCGATTCTGCGAAGCAATGTGAACACTTCTGCTTCCCAGGCACAGAGAAGGTGCTAGCAGGGAATTCTCTGCCTGCCTTTCCCCAGTGCTCTGCAAGCTCCCCAGAACAACATAAAATCTGGGGCTCTGTGCTTTCTTTCGTTCTGAACAAGTGTTACTGTTTTCTGCACAAAAGCGATTCTGCGAAGCAATGTGAACACTTCTGCTTCCCAGGCACAGAGAAGGTGCTAGCAGGGAATTCTCTGCCTGCCTTTCCCCAGTGCTCTGCAAGCTCTCCAGGACAACATAAAATCTGGGGCTCTGTGCTTTCTTTCGTTCTGAACAAGTGTTACTGTTTTCTGCACAAAAGCGATTCTGCGAAGCAATGTGAACACTTCTGCTTCCCAGGCACAGAGAAGGTGCTAGCAGGGAATTCTCTGCCTGCGTTTCCTCAGTGCTCTGCAATCTCTCCAGGACAACATAAAATCTGGGGTTCTGTGCTTTCTTTCATTCTGAACAAGTGTTACTGTTTTCTGCAGAAAAGCGATTCTGCGAAGCAATATGAACACTTGTGCTTCCCAGGCACAGAGAAGGTGCTAGCAGGGAATTCTCTGCCTGCCTTTCCCCAGTGCTCTGCAAGCTCTCCAGGACAACATAAAATCTGGGGTTCTGTGCTTTCTTTCATTCTGAACAAGTGTTACTGTTTTCTGCAGAAAAGCGATTCTGCGAAGCAATATGAACACTTGTGCTTCCCAGGCACAGAGAAGGTGCTAGCAGGGAATTCTCTGCCTGCCTTTCCCCAGTGCTCTGCAAGCTCTCCAGGACAACATAAAATCTGGGGCTCTGTGCTTTCTTTCGTTCTGAACAAGTGTTACTGTTTTCTGCACAAAAGCGATTCTGCGAAGCAATGTGAACACTTCTGCTTCCCAGGCACAGAGAAGGTGCTAGCAGGGAATTCTCTGCCTGCCTTTCCCCAGTGCTCTGCAAGCTCTCCAGGACAACATAAAATCTGGGGCTCTGTGCTTTCTTTCGTTCTGAACAAGTGTTACTGTTTTCTGCACAAAAGCGATTCTGCGAAGCAATGTGAACACTTCTGCTTCCCAGGCACAGAGAAGGTGCTAGCAGGGAATTCTCTGCCTGCCTTTCCCCAGTGCTCTGCAAGCTCCCCAGAACAACATAAAATCTGGGGCTCTGTGCTTTCTTTCGTTCTGAACAAGTGTTACTGTTTTCTGCACAAAAGCGATTCTGCGAAGCAATGTGAACACTTCTGCTTCCCAGGCACAGAGAAGGTGCTAGCAGGGAATTCTCTGCCTGCCTTTCCCCAGTGCTCTGCAAGCTCTCCAGGACAACATAAAATCTGGGGCTCTGTGCTTTCTTTCGTTCTGAACAAGTGTTACTGTTTTCTGCACAAAAGCGATTCTGCGAAGCAATGTGAACACTTCTGCTTCCCAGGCACAGAGAAGGTGCTAGCAGGGAATTCTCTGCCTGCGTTTCCTCAGTGCTCTGCAATCTCTCCAGGACAACATAAAATCTGGGGTTCTGTGCTTTCTTTCATTCTGAACAAGTGTTACTGTTTTCTGCAGAAAAGCGATTCTGCGAAGCAATATGAACACTTGTGCTTCCCAGGCACAGAGAAGGTGCTAGCAGGGAATTCTCTGCCTGCCTTTCCCCAGTGCTCTGCAAGCTCTCCAGGACAACATAAAATCTGGGGCTCTGTGCTTTCTTTCGTTCTGAACAAGTGTTACTGTTTTCTGCACAAAAGCGATTCTGCGAAGCAATGTGAACACTTCTGCTTCCCAGGCACAGAGAAGGTGCTAGCAGGGAATTCTCTGCCTGCCTTTCCCCAGTGCTCTGCAAGCTCTCCAGGACAACATAAAATCTGGGGCTCTGTGCTTTCTTTCGTTCTGAACAAGTGTTACTGTTTTCTGCACAAAAGCGATTCTGCGAAGCAATGTGAACACTTCTGCTTCCCAGGCACAGAGAAGGTGCTAGCAGGGAATTCTCTGCCTGCCTTTCCCCAGTGCTCTGCAAGCTCCCCAGAACAACATAAAATCTGGGGCTCTGTGCTTTCTTTCGTTCTGAACAAGTGTTACTGTTTTCTGCACAAAAGCGATTCTGCGAAGCAATGTGAACACTTCTGCTTCCCAGGCACAGAGAAGGTGCTAGCAGGGAATTCTCTGCCTGCCTTTCCCCAGTGCTCTGCAAGCTCTCCAGGACAACATAAAATCTGGGGCTCTGTGCTTTCTTTCGTTCTGAACAAGTGTTACTGTTTTCTGCACAAAAGCGATTCTGCGAAGCAATGTGAACACTTCTGCTTCCCAGGCACAGAGAAGGTGCTAGCAGGGAATTCTCTGCCTGCGTTTCCTCAGTGCTCTGCAATCTCTCCAGGACAACATAAAATCTGGGGTTCTGTGCTTTCTTTCATTCTGAACAAGTGTTACTGTTTTCTGCAGAAAAGCGATTCTGCGAAGCAATATGAACACTTGTGCTTCCCAGGCACAGAGAAGGTGCTAGCAGGGAATTCTCTGCCTGCCTTTCCCCAGTGCTCTGCAAGCTCTCCAGGACAACATAAAATCTGGGGCTCTGTGCTTTCTTTCGTTCTGAACAAGTGTTACTGTTTTCTGCACAAAAGCGATTCTGCGAAGCAATGTGAACACTTCTGCTTCCCAGGCACAGAGAAGGTGCTAGCAGGGAATTCTCTGCCTGCCTTTCCCCAGTGCTCTGCAAGCTCTCCAGGACAACATAAAATCTGGGGCTCTGTGCTTTCTTTCGTTCTGAACAAGTGTTACTGTTTTCTGCACAAAAGCGATTCTGCGAAGCAATGTGAACACTTCTGCTTCCCAGGCACAGAGAAGGTGCTAGCAGGGAATTCTCTGCCTGCCTTTCCCCAGTGCTCTGCAAGCTCTCCAGGACAACAGCAAATCTGGGGCTCTGTGCTTTCTTTCGTTCTGAACAAGTGTTACTGTTTTCTGCACAAAAGCGATTCTGCGAAGCAATGTGAACACTTGTGCTTCCCAGGCACAGAGAAGGTGCTAGCAGGGAATTCTCTGCCTGCCTTTCCCCAGTGCTCTGCAAGCTCTCCAGGACAACATAAAATCTGGGGCTCTGTGCTTTCTTTCGTTCTGAACAAGTGTTACTGTTTTCTGCACAAAAGCGATTCTGCGAAGCAATGTGAACACTTGTGCTTCCCAGGCACAGAGAAGGTGCTAGCAGGGAATTCTCTGCCTGCCTTTCCCCAGTGCTCTGCAAGCTCTCCAGGACAACATACAATCTGGGGCTCTGTGCTTTCTTTCGTTCTGAACAAGTGTTACTGTTTTCTGCACAAAAGCGATTCTGCAAAGCAATGTGAACAGGCACAGAGAAGGTGCTAGCAGGGAATTCTCTGCCTGCCTTTCCTTAGTGCTCTGCAAGCTCTCCAGGGCAACATAAAATCTGGGGTTCTGTGCTTTCTTTCGTTCTGAACAAGTGTTACTGTTTTCTGCACAAAAGCGATTCTGCGAAGCAATGTGAACACTTCTGCTTCCCAGGCACAGAGAAGGTGCTAGCAGGGAATTCTCTGCCTGCCTTTCCCCAGTGCTCTGCAAGCTCTCCAGGACAACATAAAATCTGGGGCTCTGTGCTTTCTTTCGTTCTGAACAAGTGTTACTGTTTTCTGCACAAAAGCGATTCTGCGAAGCAATGTGAACACTTCTGCTTCCCAGGCACAGAGAAGGTGCTAGCAGGGAATTCTCTGCCTGCGTTTCCTCAGTGCTCTGCAATCTCTCCAGGACAACATAAAATCTGGGGTTCTGTGCTTTCTTTCATTCTGAACAAGTGTTACTGTTTTCTGCAGAAAAGCGATTCTGCGAAGCAATATGAACACTTGTGCTTCCCAGGCACAGAGAAGGTGCTAGCAGGGAATTCTCTGCCTGCCTTTCCCCAGTGCTCTGCAAGCTCTCCAGGACAACATAAAATCTGGGGCTCTGTGCTTTCTTTCGTTCTGAACAAGTGTTACTGTTTTCTGCACAAAAGCGATTCTGCGAAGCAATGTGAACACTTGTGCTTCCCAGGCACAGAGAAGGTGCTAGCAGGGAATTCTCTGCCTGCCTTTCCCCAGTGCTCTGCAAGCTCTCCAGGACAACATAAAATCTGGGGCTCTGTGCTTTCTTTCGTTCTGAACAAGTGTTACTGTTTTCTGCACAAAAGCGATTCTGCGAAGCAATGTGAACACTTCTGCTTCCCAGGCACAGAGAAGGTGCTAGCAGGGAATTCTCTGCCTGCCTTTCCCCAGTGCTCTGCAAGCTCTCCAGGACAACATACAATCTGGGGCTCTGTGCTTTCTTTCGTTCTGAACAAGTGTTACTGTTTTCTGCACAAAAGCGATTCTGCAAAGCAATGTGAACAGGCACAGAGAAGGTGCTAGCAGGGAATTCTCTGCCTGCCTTTCCTTAGTGCTCTGCAAGCTCTCCAGGGCAACATAAAATCTGGGGTTCTGTGCTTTCTTTCGTTCTGAACAAGTGTTACTGTTTTCTGCACAAAAGCGATTCTGCGAAGCAATGTGAACACTTCTGCTTCCCAGGCACAGAGAAGGTGCTAGCAGGGAATTCTCTGCCTGCCTTTCCCCAGTGCTCTGCAAGCTCTCCAGGACAACATAAAATCTGGGGCTCTGTGCTTTCTTTCGTTCTGAACAAGTGTTACTGTTTTCTGCACAAAAGCGATTCTGCGAAGCAATGTGAACACTTCTGCTTCCCAGGCACAGAGAAGGTGCTAGCAGGGAATTCTCTGCCTGCGTTTCCTCAGTGCTCTGCAATCTCTCCAGGACAACATAAAATCTGGGGTTCTGTGCTTTCTTTCATTCTGAACAAGTGTTACTGTTTTCTGCAGAAAAGCGATTCTGCGAAGCAATATGAACACTTGTGCTTCCCAGGCACAGAGAAGGTGCTAGCAGGGAATTCTCTGCCTGCCTTTCCCCAGTGCTCTGCAAGCTCTCCAGGACAACATAAAATCTGGGGCTCTGTGCTTTCTTTCGTTCTGAACAAGTGTTACTGTTTTCTGCACAAAAGCGATTCTGCGAAGCAATGTGAACACTTCTGCTTCCCAGGCACAGAGAAGGTGCTAGCAGGGAATTCTCTGCCTGCCTTTCCCCAGTGCTCTGCAAGCTCTCCAGGACAACATAAAATCTGGGGCTCTGTGCTTTCTTTCATTCTGAACAAGTGTTACTGTTTTCTGCACAAAAGCGATTCTGCGAAGCAATGTGAACAGGCACAGAGAAGGTGCTAGCAGGGAATTCTCTGCCTGCCTTTCCCCAGTGCTCTGCAAGCTCTCCAGGACAACATAAAATCTGGGGCTCTGTGCTTTCTTTCGTTCTGAACAAGTGTTACTGTTTTCTGCACAAAAGCGATTCTGCGAAGCAATGTGAACACTTCTGCTTCCCAGGCACAGAGAAGGTGCTAGCAGGGAATTCTCTGCCTGCCTTTCCCCAGTGCTCTGCAAGCTCTCCAGGACAACATAAAATCTGGGGCTCTGTGCTTTCTTTCGTTCTGAACAAGTGTTACTGTTTTCTGCACAAAAGCGATTCTGCGAAGCAATGTGAACACTTCTGCTTCCCAGGCACAGAGAAGGTGCTAGCAGGGAATTCTCTGCCTGCGTTTCCTCAGTGCTCTGCAATCTCTCCAGGACAACATAAAATCTGGGGTTCTGTGCTTTCTTTCATTCTGAACAAGTGTTACTGTTTTCTGCAGAAAAGCGATTCTGCGAAGCAATATGAACACTTGTGCTTCCCAGGCACAGAGAAGGTGCTAGCAGGGAATTCTCTGCCTGCCTTTCCCCAGTGCTCTGCAAGCTCTCCAGGACAACATAAAATCTGGGGCTCTGTGCTTTCTTTCGTTCTGAACAAGTGTTACTGTTTTCTGCACAAAAGCGATTCTGCGAAGCAATGTGAACACTTCTGCTTCCCAGGCACAGAGAAGGTGCTAGCAGGGAATTCTCTGCCTGCCTTTCCCCAGTGCTCTGCAAGCTCTCCAGGACAACATAAAATCTGGGGCTCTGTGCTTTCTTTCGTTCTGAACAAGTGTTACTGTTTTCTGCACAAAAGCGATTCTGCGAAGCAATGTGAACACTTCTGCTTCCCAGGCACAGAGAAGGTGCTAGCAGGGAATTCTCTGCCTGCCTTTCCCCAGTGCTCTGCAAGCTCCCCAGAACAACATAAAATCTGGGGCTCTGTGCTTTCTTTCGTTCTGAACAAGTGTTACTGTTTTCTGCACAAAAGCGATTCTGCGAAGCAATGTGAACACTTGTGCTTCCCAGGCACAGAGAAGGTGCTAGCAGGGAATTCTCTGCCTGCCTTTCCCCAGTGCTCTGCAAGCTCTCCAGGACAACATAAAATCTGGGGCTCTGTGCTTTCTTTCGTTCTGAACAAGTGTTACTGTTTTCTGCACAAAAGCGATTCTGCGAAGCAATGTGAACACTTCTGCTTCCCAGGCACAGAGAAGGTGCTAGCAGGGAATTCTCTGCCTGCCTTTCCCCAGTGCTCTGCAAGCTCTCCAGGACAACATAAAATCTGGGGCTCTGTGCTTTCTTTTGTTCTGAACAAGTGTTACTGTTTTCTGCAGAAAAGCGATTCTGCGAAGCAGTATGAACACTTGTGCTTCCCAGGCACAGAGAAGGTGCTAGCAGGGAATTCTCTGCCTGCCTTTCCCCAGTGCTCTGCAAGCTCTCCAGGACAACAGCAAATCTGGGGCTCTGTGCTTTCTTTCGTTCTGAACAAGTGTTACTGTTTTCTGCACAAAAGCGATTCTGCGAAGCAATGTGAACACTTCTGCTTCCCAGGCACAGAGAAGGTGCTAGCAGGGAATTCTCTGCCTGCCTTTCCCCAGTGCTCTGCAAGCTCTCCAGGACAACAGCAAATCTGGGGCTCTGTGCTTTCTTTCGTTCTGAACAAGTGTTACTGTTTTCTGCACAAAAGCGATTCTGCGAAGCAATGTGAACACTTCTGCTTCCCAGGCACAGAGAAGGTGCTAGCAGGGAATTCTCTGCCTGCCTTTCCCCAGTGCTCTGCAAGCTCTCCAGGACAACAGCAAATCTGGGGCTCTGTGCTTTCTTTCGTTCTGAACAAGTGTTACTGTTTTCTGCACAAAAGCGATTCTGCGAAGTAATGTGAACACTTGTGCTTCCCAGGCACAGAGAAGGTGCTAGCAGGGAATTCTCTGCCTGCCTTTCCCCAGTGCTCTGCAAGCTCTCCAGGACAACATAAAATCTGGGGCTCTGTGCTTTCTTTCGTTCTGAACAAGTGTTACTGTTTTCTGCACAAAAGCGATTCTGCGAAGCAATGTGAACAGGCACAGAGAAGGTGCTAGCAGGGAATTCTCTGCCTGCCTTTCCCCAGTGCTCTGCAAGCTCTCCAGGACAACATAAAATCTGGGGCTCTGTGCTTTCTTTCGTTCTGAACAAGTGTTACTGTTTTCTGCACAAAAGCGATTCTGCGAAGCAATGTGAACACTTGTGCTTCCCAGGCACAGAGAAGGTGCTAGCAGGGAATTCTCTGCCTGCCTTTCCCCAGTGCTCTGCAAGCTCTCCAGGACAACATAAAATCTGGGGCTCTGTGCTTTCTTTCGTTCTGAACAAGTGTTACTGTTTTCTGCACAAAAGCGATTCTGCGAAGCAATGTGAACACTTGTGCTTCCCAGGCACAGAGAAGGTGCTAGCAGGGAATTCTCTGCCTGCCTTTCCCCAGTGCTCTGCAAGCTCTCCAGGACAACATAAAATCTGGGGCTCTGTGCTTTCTTTCGTTCTGAACAAGTGTTACTGTTTTCTGCACAAAAGCGATTCTGCGAAGCAATGTGAACACTTGTGCTTCCCAGGCACAGAGAAGGTGCTAGCAGGGAATTCTCTGCCTGCCTTTCCCCAGTGCTCTGCAAGCTCTCCAGGACAACATAAAATCTGGGGCTCTGTGCTTTCTTTCGTTCTGAACAAGTGTTACTGTTTTCTGCACAAAAGCGATTCTGCAAAGCAATGTGAACACTTCTGCTTCCCAGGCACAGAGAAGGTGCTAGCAGGGAATTCTCTGCCTGCCTTTCCCCAGTGCTCTGCAAGCTCTCCAGGACAACATAAAATCTGGGGCTCTGTGCTTTCTTTCGTTCTGAACAAGTGTTACTGTTTTCTGCACAAAAGCGATTCTGCGAAGCAATGTGAACACTTCTGCTTCCCAGGCACAGAGAAGGTGCTAGCAGGGAATTCTCTGCCTGCGTTTCCTCAGTGCTCTGCAATCTCTCCAGGACAACATAAAATCTGGGGTTCTGTGCTTTCTTTCATTCTGAACAAGTGTTACTGTTTTCTGCAGAAAAGCGATTCTGCGAAGCAATATGAACACTTGTGCTTCCCAGGCACAGAGAAGGTGCTAGCAGGGAATTCTCTGCCTGCCTTTCCCCAGTGCTCTGCAAGCTCTCCAGGACAACATAAAATCTGGGGCTCTGTGCTTTCTTTCGTTCTGAACAAGTGTTACTGTTTTCTGCACAAAAGCGATTCTGTGAAGCAATGTGAACACTTCTGCTTCCCAGGCACAGAGAAGGTGCTAGCAGGGAATTCTCTGCCTGCCTTTCCCCAGTGCTCTGCAAGCTCTCCAGGACAACAGCAAATCTGGGGCTCTGTGCTTTCTTTCGTTCTGAACAAGTGTTACTGTTTTCTGCACAAAAGCGATTCTGCGAAGTAATGTGAACACTTCTGCTTCCCAGGCACAGAGAAGGTGCTAGCAGGGAATTCTCTGCCTGCCTTTCCCCAGTGCTCTGCAAGCTCTCCAGGACAACATAAAATCTGGGGCTCTGTGCTTTCTTTCGTTCTGAACAAGTGTTACTGTTTTCTGCACAAAAGCGATTCTGCGAAGCAATGTGAACAGGCACAGAGAAGGTGCTAGCAGGGAATTCTCTGCCTGCCTTTCCCCAGTGCTCTGCAAGCTCTCCAGGACAACAGCAAATCTGGGGCTCTGTGCTTTCTTTCGTTCTGAACAAGTGTTACTGTTTTCTGCACAAAAGCGATTCTGCGAAGCAATGTGAACACTTCTGCTTCCCAGGCACAGAGAAGGTACTAGCAGGGAATTCTCTGCCTGCCTTTCCCCAGTGCTCTGCAAGCTCTCCAGGACAACATAAAATCTGGGGCTCTGTGCTTTCTTTCGTTCTGAACAAGTGTTACTGTTTTCTGCACAAAAGCGATTCTGCGAAGCAATGTGAACACTTGTGCTTCCCAGGCACAGAGAAGGTGCTAGCAGGGAATTCTCTGCCTGCCTTTCCCCAGTGCTCTGCAAGCTCTCCAGGACAACATAAAATCTGGGGCTCTGTGCTTTCTTTCGTTCTGAACAAGTGTTACTGTTTTCTGCACAAAAGCGATTCTGCAAAGCAATGTGAACACTTGTGCTTCCCAGGCACAGAGAAGGTGCTAGCAGGGAATTCTCTGCCTGCCTTTCCCCAGTGCTCTGCAAGCTCTCCAGGACAACATAAAATCTGGGGCTCTGTGCTTTCTTTCGTTCTGAACAAGTGTTACTGTTTTCTGCACAAAAGCGATTCTGCGAAGCAATGTGAACACTTGTGCTTCCCAGGCACAGAGAAGGTGCTAGCAGGGAATTCTCTGCCTGCCTTTCCCCAGTGCTCTGCAAGCTCTCCAGGACAACATAAAATCTGGGGCTCTGTGCTTTCTTTCGTTCTGAACAAGTGTTACTGTTTTCTGCACAAAAGCGATTCTGCGAAGCAATGTGAACACTTGTGCTTCCCAGGCACAGAGAAGGTGCTAGCAGGGAATTCTCTGCCTGCCTTTCCCCAGTGCTCTGCAAGCTCTCCAGGACAACAGCAAATCTGGGGCTCTGTGCTTTCTTTCGTTCTGAACAAGTGTTACTGTTTTCTGCACAAAAGCGATTCTGCAAAGCAATGTGAACAGGCACAGAGAAGGTGCTAGCAGGGAATTCTCTGCCTGCCTTTCCTCAGTGCTCTGCAAGCTCTCCAGGACAACATAAAATCTGGGGTTCTGTGCTTTCTTTCGTTCTGAACAAGTGTTACTGTTTTCTGCACAAAAGCGATTCTGCGAAGCAATATGAACACTTGTGCTTCCCAGGCACAGAGAAGGTGCTAGCAGGGAATTCTCTGCCTGCCTTTCCCCAGTGCTCTGCAAGCTCTCCAGGACAACATAAAATCTGGGGCTCTGTGCTTTCTTTCGTTCTGAACAAGTGTTACTGTTTTCTGCACAAAAGCGATACTGCGAAGCAATGTGAACACTTCTGCTTCCCAGGCACAGAGAAGGTGCTAGCAGGGAATTCTCTGCCTGCCTTTCCCCAGTGCTCTGCAAGCTCTCCAGGACAACAGCAAATCTGGGGCTCTGTGCTTTCTTTCGTTCTGAACAAGTGTTACTGTTTTCTGCACAAAAGCGATTCTGCGAAGCAATGTGAACACTTGTGCTTCCCAGGCACAGAGAAGGTGCTAGCAGGGAATTCTCTGCCTGCCTTTCCCCAGTGCTCTGCAAGCTCTCCAGGACAACAGCAAATCTGGGGCTCTGTGCTTTCTTTCGTTCTGAACAAGTGTTACTGTTTTCTGCACAAAAGCGATTCTGCGAAGTAATGTGAACACTTGTGCTTCCCAGGCACAGAGAAGGTGCTAGCAGGGAATTCTCTGCCTGCCTTTCCCCAGTGCTCTGCAAGCTCTCCAGGACAACATAAAATCTGGGGCTCTGTGCTTTCTTTCGTTCTGAACAAGTGTTACTGTTTTCTGCACAAAAGCGATACTGCGAAGCAATGTGAACAGGCACAGAGAAGGTGCTAGCAGGGAATTCTCTGCCTGCCTTTCCCCAGTGCTCTGCAAGCTCTCCAGAACAATAGCAAATCTGGGCCTCTGTGCTCTCTTACGTCCTGAACAAGCGTTAGTGTTTTCTGCACAAATGCGATTTTGCGAAGCAAATGCGAATTGTTCTCCTTCCCGTGCACAGCGAAGGTGCTAGCAGGGAATGCTCTGCCTGCCTTTCTCCAGTGCTCTGTAAGCTCTCCAGCGCAATAGGAAATCTGGGGCTCTGTGCTTTCTTTCATCCTGAACAAGCGTTAGTGTTCTTTGCAGAAAAACTATTCTGCGAAAAAATGTGAACATTTCTCCTTCCTGTGCACAGCGGAGGTGCCAGCAGGGAATACTCTGCCTGCCTTTCCCCAGTGCTGTGCAAGCTCTCCAGGGCAACACCAAATCTGGACTCTGTGCTTTCTTTTATCCTGAACAAGCGTTAGTGTTTTCTGCACAAAAGCGATTCTGCGAAGCAAATGCGAATTGTTCTCCTTCCCGTGCACAGCGAAGGTGCTAGCAGGGAATTCTCTGCCTGCCTTTCCCCAGTGCTCTGCAAGCTCTCCAGGGCAACAGCAAATCTGGGGCTCTGTGCTTTCTTTCATCCTGAACAAGCGTTAGTGTTCTTTGCAGAAAAGCGATTCTGCGAAAAATTGTGAACACTTCTCCTTCCTGTCCACAGAGAAGGTGCTAGCAGGGAATTCTCTGCCTGCCTTTCCCCAGTGCTCTGCAAGCTCTCCAGGGCAACAGCAAATCTGGACTCTGTGCTTTCTTTTATACAGAACAAGCGTTAGTGTTTTCTGCAGAAAAGCGATTCTACGAAAAATTGTGAACACTTCTCCTTCCCGCGCACAGCGAAGGTGCTAGCAGGGAATTCTCTGCCTGCCTTTCCCCAGTGCTCTGCAAGCTCTCTATTGCAAGAGCAAATCTGGACTCTGTGCTTTCTTTTATACAGAACAAGCGTTAGTGTTTTCTACAGAAATGCGATTCTGCGAAAAATTGTGAACACTTCTCCTTCCCGCGCACAGCGAAGGTGCAAGCAGGGAATTCTCTGCCTGCCTTTCCCCAGTGCTCTGCAAACTCTCCAGAGCAACAGCAAATCTGGGGCTCTGTGCTTTCTTTCATCCTGAACAAGCGTTAGTGTTCTTTGCAGAAAAACTATTCTGCGAAAAAATGTGAACATTTCTCCTTCCTGTGCACAGAGAAGGTGCTAGCAGGGAATTCTCTGCCTGCCTTTCCCCAGTGCTGTGCAAGCTCTCCAGGGCAACAGCAAATCTGGACTCTGTGCTTTCTTTCGTTCTGAACAAGTGTTACTGTTTTCTGCACAAAAGCGATTCTGCGAAGCAATGTGAACACTTCTGCTTCCCAGGCACAGAGAAGGTGCTAGCAGGGAATTCTCTGCCTGCCTTTCCCCAGTGCTCTGCAAGCTCTCCAGGACAACATAAAATCTGGGGCTCTGTGCTTTCTTTTATAGAGAACAAGCATTTGTGTTTTCTGCAGAAAAGCGACTCTGTGAAGCAAATGCGAACACTTTTCCTTCCCGCGCACAGCGGAGGTGCTAGCAGGGAATTCTCTGCCTGCCTTTCCCCAGTGCTCTGCAAGCTCTCCAGAACAATAGCAAATCTCGGCCTCTGTGCTCTCTTACGTCCTGAACAAGCGTTAGTGTTTTCTGCACAAAAGCGATTCTGCGAAGCAAATGCGAATTGTTCTCCTTCCCGTGCACAGCGAACGTGCTAGCAGGGAATTCTCTGCCTGCCTTTCCCCAGTGCTCTGCAAGCTCTCCAGGGCAACAGCAAATCTGGACTCTGTGCTTTCTTTTATACAGAACAAGCGTTAGTGTTCTTTGCAGATAAACGATTCTGCGAAAAATTGTGAACACTTCTCCTTCCCGTGCACAGCGGAGGTGCTAGCAGGGAATTCTCTGCCTGCCTTTCCCCAGTGCTCTGCAAGCTCTGCAGCGCAATAGCAAATCTGGGGCTCTGTGCTTTCTTTTATAGAGAACAAGCATTAGTGTTTTCTGCACAAAAGCGATTCTGCGAAGCAAATGCGAATTGTTCTCCTTCCCGTGCACAGCGAAGGTGCTAGCAGGGAATTCTCTGCCTGCCTTTCCCCAGTGCTCTGCAAGCTCTCCAGCGCAATAGGAAATCTGGGGCTCTGTGCTTTCTTTCATCCTGAACAAGCGTTAGTGTTCTTTGCAGAAAAGCGATTCTGCGAAAAATTGTGAACACTTCTCCTTCCTGTCCACAGCGAAGGTGCTAGCAGGGAATTCTCTGCCTGCCTTTCCCCAGTGCTCTGCAAGCTCTCCAGGGCAACAGCAAATCTGGACTCTGTGCTTTCTTTTATACAGAACAAGCGTTAGTGTTTTCTAGAGAAATGCGATTCTGCGAAAAATTGTGAACACTTCTCCTTCCCGTGCACAGCGAAGGTGCTAGCAGGGAATTCTCTGCCTGCCTTTCCCCAGTGCTCTGCATGCTCTGCAGCGCAATAGGAAATCTGGACTCTGTGCTTTCTTTCATCCTGAACAAGCGTTAGTGTTCTTTGCAGAAAAACGATTCTGCGAAAAATTGTGAACACTTCTCCTTCCCGCGCACAGCGAAGGTGCTAGCAGGGAATTCTCTGCCTACCTTTCCCCAGTGCTCTGCAAGCTCTCCAGGGCAACAGCAAATCTGGGGCTCTATGCTTTCTTTCATCCTGAACAAGCGTTAGTGTTTTCTGCAGAAAAGCGATTCTGCGAAAAATTGTGAACACTTCTCCTTCCCGCGCACAGCGAAGGTGCTAGCAGGGAATTCTCTGCCTGCCTTTCCCCAGTGCTCTGCAAGCTCTGCAGCGCAATAGCAAATCTGGGGCTCTGTGCTTTCTTTTATAGAGAACAAGCATTACTGTTTTCTGCACAAAAGCGACTCTGTGAAGCAAATCCGAACACTTTTCCTTCCTGTCCACAGAGAAGGTGCTAGCAGGGAATTCTCTGCCTGCCTTTCCCCAGTGCTCTGCAAGCTCTCCAGAACAATAGCAAATCTGGACTCTGTGCTTTCTTTCATCCTGAACAAGCGTTAGTGTTCTTTGCAGAAAAACGATTCTGCGAAAAAATGTGAACACTTCTCCTTCCCGTGCACAGCGAAGGTGCTAGCAGGGAATTCTCTGCCTGCCTTTCCCCAGTGCTCTGCAAGCTCTCCAGGGCAACAGCAAATCTGGACTCTGTGCTTTCTTTTATACAGAACAAGCGTTAGTGCTTTCTGCAGAAAAGCGATTCTGCGAAAAATTGTGAACACTTCTCCTTCCCGTGCACAGCGAAGGTGCTAGCAGGAAATTCTCTGCCTGCCTTTCCCACAACAAGCTCTCAATTTTAGGGTAAAACCCGCCTTTTTCGGGTAAAAAAGCCTCATTTTCCTACAACAAGCTCTCAATTTTAGGGTAAAACCTGCCTTTTTCGGGTAAAAAAGCCTCATTTTCCTACAACAAGCTCGCAATTTTAGGGCACAAAATGCCCTTTTCACCAGAAAAGCCTCATTTTTCTGCACCAAGCTCTCAATTTTAGCACCAAACCCACCTTTTTCACCTGAAAAGCCTCATTTTTCTGCACCAATATTTCAATGTTATGGACAAGCTCTCCTTTTTTGGGTGAAAAGCCTCATTTTTCTGCACCAAGCTCTCAATTTTAGGGACAAGCTCTCAATTTTCAGATTAAAAGCCTCATTTTTCTGCACCAATATCTCAATTTTAGGGCACAAACCTCCTTTTTCAGATTAAAAGCCTCATTTTCCTACTCCAAGCTCTCAATTTTAGGGCACAAACCCCCATTTTACCTCTCAAAGATTAATTTTTGGCATCCAAAGTTTTGATTCTACAGGTAACAACCTCCCTTTTATGCAGCAGTGCCTCGTTTCCAGGGCCCTACCTCTCCTTTTTTACAGCACAAACCCTATCATGGGGGCTAAACCCACGCTTTTGGGGTGAAAAACCTCATTTTTCTGTACCAAGCTCTCAATTTTAGGGCGGAAACAACCTTTTTCTGCTGAAAAGCCTCATTTTTCTGCAACAAGCTCTCAATTTTAGGGCACAAACCTCCTTTTTCAGATTAAAAGCCTCATTTTCCTACTCCAAGCTCTCAATTTTAGGGCACAAACCCCCATTTTACCTCTCAAAGATTAATTTTTGGCATCCAAAGTTTTGATTCTACAGGTAACAACCTCCCTTTTATGCAGCAGTGCCTCGTTTCCAGGGCCCTACCTCTCCTTTTTTACAGCACAAACCCTATCATGGGGGCTAAACCCGCGTTTTTTGGGGTGAAAAGCCTCATTTTTCTGCACCAAGCTCTCAATTTCGGGCACAAAATGCCTTTTTCGGGTGAAAAAGCCTCATTTTTCTGCACAGAGCTCTCAATTTTCTGCACCAAACCCACCTTTTTCACCTGAAAAGCCTCATTTTTCGGAAACACTCTCTCAATTTTACGGTAAAACCCACCTTTTTCACCTGAAAAGCCTCATTTTCCTACAACAAGCTCTCAATTTTAGGGTAAAACCCGCCTTTTTCGGGTAAAAAAGCCTCATTTTCCTACAACAAGCTCGCAATTTTAGGGCACAAAATGCCCTTTTCACCAGAAAAGCCTCATTTTTCTGCACCAAGCTCTCAATTTTAGCACCAAACCCACCTTTTTCACCTGAAAAGCCTCATTTTTCTGCACCAATATTTCAATGTTATGGACAAGCTCTCCTTTTTTGGGTGAAAAGCCTCATTTTTCTGCACCAAGCTCTCAATTTTAGGGACAAGCTCTCAATTTTCAGATTAAAAGCCTCATTTTTCTTCACCAATATCTCAATTTATGGCACAAACCTCCTTTTTCAGATTAAAAGCCTCATTTTCCTACTCCAAGCTCCCAATTTTAGGGACAAGCTCTCAATTTTTGGGTGAAAAGCCTCATTTTTCTTCACCAATATCTCAATTTTAGGGCACAAACCTCCTTTTTCAGGTTAAAAGCCTCATTTTTCTGCACCAATATCTCAATTTTAGGGCACAAACCTCCTTTTTCAGATTAAAAGCCTCATTTTCCTACTCCAAGCTCTCAATTTTAGGGCACAAACCCCCATTTTACCTCTCAAAGATTAATTTTTGGCATCCAAAGTTTTGATTCTACAGGTAACGACCTCCCTTTTATGCAGCAGTGCCTCGTTTCCTGGGCCCTACCTCTCCTTTTTTACAGCACAAACCCTATCATGGGGGCTACACCCACGCTTTTGGGGTGAAAAACCTCATTTTTCTGTACCAAGCTCTCAATTTTAGGGCGGAAACAACCTTTTTCTGCTGAAAAGCCTCATTTTTCTGCAACAAGCTCTCAATTTTAGGGTAAAACCCACCTTTTTTGGGTGGAAAAGCCTCATTTTTCTGCACCAATATCTCAATTTTAGGGCACAAACCTCCTTTTTCAGATTAAAAGCCTCATTTTCCTACTCCAAGCTCTCAATTTTAGGGCACAAACCCCCATTTTACCTCTCAAAGATTAATTTTTGGCATCCAAGCTTTTGATTCTACAGGTAACAACCTCCCTTTTATGCAGCAGTGCCTCGTTTCCAGGGCCCTACCTCTCCTTTTTTACAGCACAAACCCTATCATGGGGGCTAAACCCGCGTTTTTGGGGTGAAAAGCCTCATTTTTCTGCACCAATCTCTCAATTTCGGGCACAAAATGCCTTTTTCGGGTGAAAAAGCCTCATTTTTCTGCACAGAGCTCTCAATTTTCTGCACCAAACCCACCTTTTTCACCTGAAAAGCCTCATTTTTCGGAAACACTCTCTCAATTTTACGGTAAAACCCGCCTTTTTCACCTGAAAAGCCTCATTTTCCCACAACAAGCTCTCAATTTTAGGGTAAAACCCGCCTTTTTCGGGTAAAAAAGCCTCATTTTCCTACAACAAGCTCGCAATTTTAGGGTAAAGCCTGCCTTTTTCGGGTAAAAAAGCCTCATTTTCCTACAACAAGCTCGCAATTTTAGGGCACAAAATGCCCTTTTCACCAGAAAAGCCTCATTTTTCTGCACCAAGCTCTCAATTTTAGCACCAAACCCACCTTTTTCACCTGAAAAGCCTAATTTTTCTGCACCAATATTTCAATGTTATGGACAAGCTCTCCTTTTTTGGGTGAAAAGCCTCATTTTTCTTCACCAATATCTCAATTTTAGGGCACAAACCTCCTTTTTCAGATTAAAAGCCTCATTTTCCTACTCCAAGCTCTCAATTTTAGGGCACAAACCCCCATTTTCCTCTCAAAGATTAATTTTTGGCATCCAAAGTTTTGATTCTACAGGTAACAACCTCCCTTTTATGCAGCAGTGCCTCGTTTCCAGGGCCCTACCTCTCCTTTTTTACAGCACAAACCCTATCATGGGGGCTAAACCCACGCTTTTGGGGTGAAAAACCTCATTTTTCTGTACCAAGCTCTCAATTTTAGGGCGGAAACAACCTTTTTCTGCTGAAAAGCCTCATTTTTCTGCAACAAGCTCTCAATTTTAGGGTAAAACCCACCTTTTTTGGGTGGAAAAGCCTCATTTTTCTGCACCAATATCTCAATTTTAGGGCACAAACCTCCTTTTTCAGATTAAAAGCCTCATTTTCCTACTCCAAGCTCTCAATTTTAGGGCACAAACCCCCATTTTACCTCTCAAAGATTAATTTTTGGCATCCAAGCTTTTGATTCTACAGGTAACAACCTCCCTTTTATGCAGCAGTGCCTCGTTTCCAGGGCCCTACCTCTCCTTTTTTACAGCACAAACCCTATCATGGGGGCTAAACCCGCGTTTTTGGGGTGAAAAGCCTCATTTTTCTGCACCAAGCTCTCAATTTCGGGCACAAAATGCCTTTTTCGGGTGAAAAAGCCTCATTTTTCTGCACAGAGCTCTCAATTTTCTGCACCAAACCCACCTTTTTCACCTGAAAAGCCTCATTTTTCGGAAACACTCTCTCAATTTTACGGTAAAACCCGCCTTTTTCACCTGAAAAGCCTCATTTTCCTACAACAAGCTCTCAATTTTAGGGTAAAACCCGCCTTTTTCGGGTAAAAAAGCCTCATTTTCCTACAACAAGCTCGCAATTTTAGGGCACAAAATGCCCTTTTCACCAGAAAAGCCTCATTTTTCTGCACCAAGCTCTCAATTTTAGCACCAAACCCACCTTTTTCACCTGAAAAGCCTCATTTTTCTGCACCAATATTTCAATGTTATGGACAAGCTCTCCTTTTTTGGGTGAAAAGCCTCATTTTTCTGCACCAAGCTCTCAATTTTAGGGACAAGCTCTCAATTTTCAGATTAAAAGCCTCATTTTTCTTCACCAATATCTCAATTTATGGCACAAACCTCCTTTTTAAGATTAAAAGCCTCATTTTCCTACTCCAAGCTCCCAATTTTAGGGACAAGCTCTCATTTTTTGGGGGAAAAGCCTCATTTTTCTTCACCAATATCTCAATTTTAGGGCACAAACCTCCTTTTTCAGGTTAAAAGCCTCATTTTTCTGCACCAATATCTCAATTTTAGGGCACAAACCTCCTTTTTCAGATTAAAAGCCTCATTTTCCTACTCCAAGCTCTCAATTTTAGGGCACAAACCCCCATTTTACCTCTCAAAGATTAATTTTTGGCATCCAAAGTTTTGATTCTACAGGTAACAACCTCCCTTTTATGCAGCAGTGCCTCGTTTCCAGGGCCCTACCTCTCCTTTTTTACAGCACAAACCCTATCATGGGGGCTAAACCCACGCTTTTGGGGTGAAAAACCTCATTTTTCTGTACCAAGCTCTCAATTTTAGGGCGGAAACAACCTTTTTCTGCTGAAAAGCCTCATTTTTCTGCAACAAGCTCTCAATTTTAGGGTAAAACCCACCTTTTTTGGGTGGAAAAGCCTCATTTTTCTGCACCAATATCTCAATTTTAGGGCACAAACCTCCTTTTTCAGATTAAAAGCCTCATTTTCCTACTCCAAGCTCTCAATTTTAGGGCACAAACCCCCATTTTACCTCTCAAAGATTAATTTTTGGCATCCAAAGTTTTGATTCTACAGGTAACAACCTCCCTTTTATGCAGCAGTGCCTCGTTTCCAGGGCCCTACCTCTCCTTTTTTACAGCACAAACCCTATCATGGGGGCTAAACCCGCGTTTTTGGGGTGAAAAGCCTCATTTTTCTGCACCAAGCTCTCAATTTCGGGCACAAAATGCCTTTTTCGGGTGAAAAAGCCTCATTTTTCTGCACAGAGCTCTCAATTTTCTGCACCAAACCCACCTTTTTCACCTGAAAAGCCTCATTTTTCGGAAACACTCTCTCAATTTTACAGTAAAACCCGCCTTTTTCACCTGAAAAGCCTCATTTTCCCACAACAAGCTCTCAATTTTAGGGTAAAACCCGCCTTTTTCGGGTAAAAAAGCCTCATTTTCCTACAACAAGCTCGCAATTTTAGGGTAAAGCCTGCCTTTTTCGGGTAAAAAAGCCTCATTTTCCTACAAGCTCGCAATTTTAGGGCACAAAATGCCCTTTTCACCAGAAAAGCCTCATTTTTCTGCACCAAGCTCTCAATTTTAGCACCAAACCCACCTTTTTCACCTGAAAAGCCTCATTTTTCTGCACCAATATTTCAATGTTATGGACAAGCTCTCCTTTTTCTGCTGAAAAGCCTCATTTTTCTTCACCAATATCTCAATTTTAGGGCACAAACCTCCTTTTTCAGATTAAAAGCCTCATTTTCCTACTCCAAGCTCTCAATTTTAGGGCACAAACCCCCATTTTACCTCTCAAAGATTAATTTTTGGCATCCAAAGTTTTGATTCTACAGGTAACAACCTCCCTTTTATGCAGCAGTGCCTCGTTTCCAGGGCCCTACCTCTCCTTTTTTACAGCACAAACCCTATCATGGGGGCTAAACCCACGCTTTTGGGGTGAAAAACCTCATTTTTCTGTACCAAGCTCTCAATTTTAGGGCGGAAACAACCTTTTTCTGCTGAAAAGCCTCATTTTTCTGCAACAAGCTCTCAATTTTAGGGTAAAACCCACCTTTTTTGGGTGGAAAAGCCTCATTTTTCTGCACCAATATCTCAATTTTAGGGCACAAACCTCCTTTTTCAGATTAAAAGCCTCATTTTCCTACTCCAAGCTCTCAATTTTAGGGCACAAACCCCCATTTTACCTCTCAAAGATTAATTTTTGGCATCCAAGCTTTTGATTCTACAGGTAACAACCTCCCTTTTATGCAGCAGTGCCTCGTTTCCAGGGCCCTACCTCTCCTTTTTTACAGCACAAACCCTATCATGGGGGCTAAACCCGCGTTTTTGGGGTGAAAAGCCTCATTTTTCTGCACCAAGCTCTCAATTTCGGGCACAAAATGCCTTTTTCGGGTGAAAAAGCCTCATTTTTCTGCACAGAGCTCTCAATTTTCTGCACCAAACCCACCTTTTTCACCTGAAAAGCCTCATTTTTCGGAAACACTCTCTCAATTTTACGGTAAAACCCGCCTTTTTCACCTGAAAAGCCTCATTTTCCTACAACAAGCTCTCAATTTTAGGGTAAAACCCGCCTTTTTCGGGTAAAAAAGCCTCATTTTCCTACAACAAGCTCGCAATTTTAGGGCACAAAATGCCCTTTTCACCAGAAAAGCCTCATTTTTCTGCACCAAGCTCTCAATTTTAGCACCAAACCCACCTTTTTCACCTGAAAAGCCTAATTTTTCTGCACCAATATTTCAATGTTATGGACAAGCTCTCCTTTTTTGGGTGAAAAGCCTCATTTTTCTGCACCAAGCTCTCAATTTTAGGGACAAGCTCTCAATTTTCAGATTAAAAGCCTCATTTTTCTTCACCAATATCTCAATTCATGGCACAAACCTCCTTTTTAAGATTAAAAGCCTCATTTTCCTACTCCAAGCTCCCAATTTTAGGGACAAGCTCTCAATTTTTGGGTGAAAAACCTCATTTTTCTTCACCAATATCTCAATTTTAGGGCACAAACCTCCTTTTTCAGGTTAAAAGCCTCATTTTTCTGCACCAATATCTCAATTTTAGGGCACAAACCTCCTTTTTCAGGTTAAAAGCCTCATTTTTCTGCACCAATATCTCAATTTTAGGGCACAAACCTCCTTTTTCAGATTAAAAGCCTCATTTTCCTACTCCAAGCTCCCAATTTTAGGGACAAGCTCTCAATTTTTGGGTGAAAAGCCTCATTTTTCTTCACCAATATCTCAATTTTAGGGCACAAACCTCCTTTTTCAGGTTAAAAGCCTCATTTTTCTGCACCAATATCTCAATTTTAGGGCACAAACCTCCTTTTTCAGATTAAAAGCCTCATTTTCCTACTCCAAGCTCTCAATTTTAGGGCACAAACCCCCATTTTACCTCTCAAAGATTAATTTTTGGCATCCAAAGTTTTGATTCTACAGGTAACAACCTCCCTTTTATGCAGCAGTGCCTCGTTTCCAGGGCCCTACCTCTCCTTTTTTACAGCACAAACCCTATCATGGGGGCTACACCCACGCTTTTGGGGTGAAAAACCTCATTTTTCTGTACCAAGCTCTCAATTTTAGGGCGGAAACAACCTTTTTCTGCTGAAAAGCCTCATTTTTCTGCAACAAGCTCTCAATTTTAGGGTAAAACCCACCTTTTTTGGGTGGAAAAGCCTCATTTTTCTGCACCAATATCTCAATTTTAGGGCACAAACCTCCTTTTTCAGATTAAAAGCCTCATTTTCCTACTCCAAGCTCTCAATTTTAGGGCACAAACCCCCATTTTACCTCTCAAAGATTAATTTTTGGCATCCAAGCTTTTGATTCTACAGGTAACAACCTCCCTTTTATGCAGCAGTGCCTCGTTTCCAGGGCCCTACCTCTCCTTTTTTACAGCACAAACCCTATCATGGGGGCTAAACCCGCGTTTTTGGGGTGAAAAGCCTCATTTTTCTGCACCAATCTCTCAATTTCGGGCACAAAATGCCTTTTTCGGGTGAAAAAGCCTCATTTTTCTGCACAGAGCTCTCAATTTTCTGCACCAAACCCACCTTTTTCACCTGAAAAGCCTCATTTTTCGGAAACACTCTCTCAATTTTACGGTAAAACCCGCCTTTTTCACCTGAAAAGCCTCATTTTCCCACAACAAGCTCTCAATTTTAGGGTAAAACCCGCCTTTTTCGGGTAAAAAAGCCTCATTTTCCTACAACAAGCTCGCAATTTTAGGGTAAAGCCTGCCTTTTTCGGGTAAAAAAGCCTCATTTTCCTACAACAAGCTCGCAATTTTAGGGCACAAAATGCCCTTTTCACCAGAAAAGCCTCATTTTTCTGCACCAAGCTCTCAATTTTAGCACCAAACCCACCTTTTTCACCTGAAAAGCCTAATTTTTCTGCACCAATATTTCAATGTTATGGACAAGCTCTCCTTTTTTGGGTGAAAAGCCTCATTTTTCTTCACCAATATCTCAATTTTAGGGCACAAACCTCCTTTTTCAGATTAAAAGCCTCATTTTCCTACTCCAAGCTCTCAATTTTAGGGCACAAACCCCCATTTTCCTCTCAAAGATTAATTTTTGGCATCCAAAGTTTTGATTCTACAGGTAACAACCTCCCTTTTATGCAGCAGTGCCTCGTTTCCAGGGCCCTACCTCTCCTTTTTTACAGCACAAACCCTATCATGGGGGCTAAACCCACGCTTTTGGGGTGAAAAACCTCATTTTTCTGTACCAAGCTCTCAATTTTAGGGCGGAAACAACCTTTTTCTGCTGAAAAGCCTCATTTTTCTGCAACAAGCTCTCAATTTTAGGGTAAAACCCACCTTTTTTGGGTGGAAAAGCCTCATTTTTCTGCACCAATATCTCAATTTTAGGGCACAAACCTCCTTTTTCAGATTAAAAGCCTCATTTTCCTACTCCAAGCTCTCAATTTTAGGGCACAAACCCCCATTTTACCTCTCAAAGATTAATTTTTGGCATCCAAGCTTTTGATTCTACAGGTAACAACCTCCCTTTTATGCAGCAGTGCCTCGTTTCCAGGGCCCTACCTCTCCTTTTTTACAGCACAAACCCTATCATGGGGGCTAAACCCGCGTTTTTGGGGTGAAAAGCCTCATTTTTCTGCACCAAGCTCTCAATTTCGGGCACAAAATGCCTTTTTCGGGTGAAAAAGCCTCATTTTTCTGCACAGAGCTCTCAATTTTCTGCACCAAACCCACCTTTTTCACCTGAAAAGCCTCATTTTTCGGAAACACTCTCTCAATTTTACGGTAAAACCCGCCTTTTTCACCTGAAAAGCCTCATTTTCCTACAACAAGCTCTCAATTTTAGGGTAAAACCCGCCTTTTTCGGGTAAAAAAGCCTCATTTTCCTACAACAAGCTCTCAATTTTAGGGTAAAACCCGCCTTTTTCGGGTGAAAAAGCCTCATTTTTCTGCACAGAGCTCTCAATTTTCTGCACCAAACCCACCTTTTTCACCCGAAAAGCCTCATTTTTCTGAAACACTCTCTCAATTTTACGGTAAAACCCGCCTTTTTCACCTGAAAAGCCTCATTTTCCTACAACAAGCTCTCAATTTTAGGGTAAAACCCGCCTTTTTCGGGTAAAAAAGCCTCATTTTCCTACAACAAGCTCACAATTTTAGGGCACAAAATGCCCTTTTCACCAGAAAAGCCTCATTTTTCTGCACCAAGCTCTCAATTTTAGCACCAAACCCACCTTTTTCACCTGAAAAGCCTCATTTTTCTGCACCAATATTTCAATGTTATGGACAAGCTCTCCTTTTTTGGGTGAAAAGCCTCATTTTTCTGCACCAAGCTCTCAATTTTAGGGACAAGCTCTCAATTTTCAGATTAAAAGCCTCATTTTTCTTCACCAATATCTCAATTTATGGCACAAACCTCCTTTTTCAGATTAAAAGCCTCATTTTCCTACTCCAAGCTCCCAATTTTAGGGACAAGCTCTCAATTTTTGGGTGAAAAGCCTCATTTTTCTTCACCAATATCTCAATTTTAGGGCACAAACCTCCTTTTTCAGGTTAAAAGCCTCATTTTTCTGCAACAATATCTCAATTTTAGGGCACAAACCTCCTTTTTCAGGTTAAAAGCCTCATTTTTCTGCACCAATATCTCAATTTTAGGGCACAAACCTCCTTTTTCAGATTAAAAGCCTCATTTTCCTACTCCAAGCTCCCAATTTTAGGGACAAGCTCTCAATTTTTGGGTGAAAAGCCTCATTTTTCTTCACCAATATCTCAATTTTAGGGCACAAACCTCCTTTTTCAGGTTAAAAGCCTCATTTTTCTGCACCAATATCTCAATTTTAGGGCACAAACCTCCTTTTTCAGATTAAAAGCCTCATTTTCCTACTCCAAGCTCTCAATTTTAGGGCACAAACCCCCATTTTACCTCTCAAAGATTAATTTTTGGCATCCAAAGTTTTGATTCTACAGGTAACAACCTCCCTTTTATGCAGCAGTGCCTCGTTTCCAGGGCCCTACCTCTCCTTTTTTACAGCACAAACCCTATCATGGGGGCTACACCCACGCTTTTGGGGTGAAAAACCTCATTTTTCTGTACCAAGCTCTCAATTTTAGGGCGGAAACAACCTTTTTCTGCTGAAAAGCCTCATTTTTCTGCAACAAGCTCTCAATTTTAGGGTAAAACCCACCTTTTTTGGGTGGAAAAGCCTCATTTTTCTGCACCAATATCTCAATTTTAGGGCACAAACCTCCTTTTTCAGATTAAAAGCCTCATTTTCCTACTCCAAGCTCTCAATTTTAGGGCACAAACCCCCATTTTACCTCTCAAAGATTAATTTTTGGCATCCAAGCTTTTGATTCTACAGGTAACAACCTCCCTTTTATGCAGCAGTGCCTCGTTTCCAGGGCCCTACCTCTCCTTTTTTACAGCACAAACCCTATCATGGGGGCTAAACCCGCGTTTTTGGGGTGAAAAGCCTCATTTTTCTGCACCAATCTCTCAATTTCGGGCACAAAATGCCTTTTTCGGGTGAAAAAGCCTCATTTTTCTGCACAGAGCTCTCAATTTTCTGCACCAAACCCACCTTTTTCACCTGAAAAGCCTCATTTTTCGGAAACACTCTCTCAATTTTACGGTAAAACCCGCCTTTTTCACCTGAAAAGCCTCATTTTCCCACAACAAGCTCTCAATTTTAGGGTAAAACCCGCCTTTTTCGGGTAAAAAAGCCTCATTTTCCTACAACTAGCTCGCAATTTTAGGGTAAAACCTGCCTTTTTCGGGTAAAAAAGCCTCATTTTCCTACAACAAGCTCGCAATTTTAGGGCACAAAATGCCCTTTTCACCAGAAAAGCCTCATTTTTCTGCACCAAGCTCTCAATTTTAGCACCAAACCCACCTTTTTCACCTGAAAAGCCTAATTTTTCTGCACCAATATTTCAATGTTATGGACAAGCTCTCCTTTTTTGGGTGAAAAGCCTCATTTTTCTTCACCAATATCTCAATTTTAGGGCACAAACCTCCTTTTTCAGATTAAAAGCCTCATTTTCCTACTCCAAGCTCTCAATTTTAGGGCACAAACCCCCATTTTCCTCTCAAAGATTAATTTTTGGCATCCAAAGTTTTGATTCTACAGGTAACAACCTCCCTTTTATGCAGCAGTGCCTCGTTTCCAGGGCCCTACCTCTCCTTTTTTACAGCACAAACCCTATCATGGGGGCTAAACCCACGCTTTTGGGGTGAAAAACCTCATTTTTCTGTACCAAGCTCTCAATTTTAGGGCGGAAACAACCTTTTTCTGCTGAAAAGCCTCATTTTTCTGCAACAAGCTCTCAATTTTAGGGTAAAACCCACCTTTTTTGGGTGGAAAAGCCTCATTTTTCTGCACCAATATCTCAATTTTAGGGCACAAACCTCCTTTTTCAGATTAAAAGCCTCATTTTCCTACTCCAAGCTCTCAATTTTAGGGCACAAACCCCCATTTTACCTCTCAAAGATTAATTTTTGGCATCCAAAGTTTTGATTCTACAGGTAACAACCTCCCTTTTATGCAGCAGTGCCTCGTTTCCAGGGCCCTACCTCTCCTTTTTTACAGCACAAACCCTATCATGGGGGCTAAACCCGCGTTTTTGGGGTGAAAAGCCTCATTTTTCTGCACCAAGCTCTCAATTTCGGGCACAAAATGCCTTTTTCGGGTGAAAAAGCCTCATTTTTCTGCACAGAGCTCTCAATTTTCTGCACCAAACCCACCTTTTTCACCTGAAAAGCCTCATTTTTCGGAAACACTCTCTCAATTTTACGGTAAAACCCGCCTTTTTCACCTGAAAAGCCTCATTTTCCTACAACAAGCTCTCAATTTTAGGGTAAAACCCGCCTTTTTCGGGTAAAAAAGCCTCATTTTCCTACAACAAGCTCGCAATTTTAGGGCACAAAATGCCCTTTTCACCAGAAAAGCCTCATTTTTCTGCACCAAGCTCTCAATTTTAGCACCAAACCCACCTTTTTCACCTGAAAAGCCTCATTTTTCTGCACCAATATTTCAATGTTATGGACAAGCTCTCCTTTTTTGGGTGAAAAGCCTCATTTTTCTGCACCAAGCTCTCAATTTTAGGGACAAGCTCTCAATTTTCAGATTAAAAGCCTCATTTTTCTTCACCAATATCTCAATTTATGGCACAAACCTCCTTTTTCAGATTAAAAGCCTCATTTTCCTACTCCAAGCTCCCAATTTTAGGGACAAGCTCTCAATTTTTGGGTGAAAAGCCTCATTTTTCTTCACCAATATCTCAATTTTAGGGCACAAACCTCCTTTTTCAGGTTAAAAGCCTCATTTTTCTTCACCAATATCTCAATTTTAGGGCACAAACCTCCTTTTTCAGATTAAAAGCCTCATTTTCCTACTCCAAGCTCTCAATTTTAGGGCACAAACCCCCATTTTACCTCTCAAAGATTAATTTTTGGCATCCAAAGTTTTGATTCTACAGGTAACAACCTCCCTTTTATGCAGCAGTGCCTCGTTTCCAGGGCCCTACCTCTCCTTTTTTACAGCACAAACCCTATCATGGGGGCTAAACCCACGCTTTTGGGGTGAAAAACCTCATTTTTCTGTACCAAGCTCTCAATTTTAGGGCGGAAACAACCTTTTTCTGCTGAAAAGCCTCATTTTTCTGCAACAAGCTCTCAATTTTAGGGTAAAACCCACCTTTTTTGGGTGGAAAAGCCTCATTTTTCTGCACCAATATCTCAATTTTAGGGCACAAACCTCCTTTTTCAGATTAAAAGCCTCATTTTCCTACTCCAAGCTCTCAATTTTAGGGCACAAACCCCCATTTTACCTCTCAAAGATTAATTTTTGGCATCCAAGCTTTTGATTCTACAGGTAACAACCTCCCTTTTATGCAGCAGTGCCTCGTTTCCAGGGCCCTACCTCTCCTTTTTTACAGCACAAACCCTATCATGGGGGCTAAACCCGCGTTTTTGGGGTGAAAAGCCTCATTTTTCTGCACCAAGCTCTCAATTTCGGGCACAAAATGCCTTTTTCGGGTGAAAAAGCCTCATTTTTCTGCACAGAGCTCTCAATTTTCTGCACCAAACCCACCTTTTTCACCTGAAAAGCCTCATTTTTCGGAAACACTCTCTCAATTTTACGGTAAAACCCGCCTTTTTCACCTGAAAAGCCTCATTTTCCTACAACAAGCTCTCAATTTTAGGGTAAAACCCGCCTTTTTCGGGTAAAAAAGCCTCATTTTCCTACAACAAGCTCGCAATTTTAGGGCACAAAATGCCCTTTTCACCAGAAAAGCCTCATTTTTCTGCACCAAGCTCTCAATTTTAGCACCAAACCCACCTTTTTCACCTGAAAAGCCTCATTTTTCTGCACCAATATTTCAATGTTATGGACAAGCTCTCCTTTTTTGGGTGAAAAGCCTCATTTTTCTGCACCAAGCTCTCAATTTTAGGGACAAGCTCTCAATTTTCAGATTAAAAGCCTCATTTTTCTTCACCAATATCTCAATTTATGGCACAAACCTCCTTTTTAAGATTAAAAGCCTCATTTTCCTACTCCAAGCTCCCAATTTTAGGGACAAGCTCTCAATTTTTGGGTGAAAAGCCTCATTTTTCTTCACCAATATCTCAATTTTAGGGCACAAACCTCCTTTTTCAGGTTAAAAGCCTCATTTTTCTGCAACAATATCTCAATTTTAGGGCACAAACCTCCTTTTTCAGGTTAAAAGCCTCATTTTTCTGCACCAATATCTCAATTTTAGGGCACAAACCTCCTTTTTCAGATTAAAAGCCTCATTTTCCTACTCCAAGCTCTCAATTTTAGGGCACAAACCCCCATTTTACCTCTCAAAGATTAATTTTTGGCATCCAAAGTTTTGATTCTACAGGTAACAACCTCCCTTTTATGCAGCAGTGCCTCGTTTCCAGGGCCCTACCTCTCCTTTTTTACAGCACAAACCCTATCATGGGGGCTAAACCCACGCTTTTGGGGTGAAAAACCTCATTTTTCTTCACCAATATCTCAATTTTAGGGCACAAACCTCCTTTTTCAGATTAAAAGCCTCATTTTCCTACTCCAAGCTCTCAATTTTAGGGACAAGCTCTCAATTTTTGGGTGAAAAGCCTCATTTTTCTTCACCAATATCTCAATTTTAGGGCACAAACCTCCTTTTTCAGATTAAAAGCCTCATTTTCCTACTCCAAGCTCTCAATTTTAGGGCACAAACCCCCATTTTACCTCTCAAAGATTAATTTTTGGCATCCAAAGTTTTGATTCTACAGGTAACAACCTCCCTTTTATGCAGCAGTGCCTCGTTTCCAGGGCCCTACCTCTCCTTTTTTACAGCACAAACCCTATCATGGGGGCTAAACCCGCGTTTTTGGGGTGAAAAGCCTCATTTTTCTGCACCAAGCTCTCAATTTCGGGCACAAAATGCCTTTTTCGGGTGAAAAAGCCTCATTTTTCTGCACAGAGCTCTCAATTTTCTGCACCAAACCCACCTTTTTCACCTGAAAAGCCTCATTTTTCGGAAACACTCTCTCAATTTTACGGTAAAACCCGCCTTTTTCACCTGAAAAGCCTCATTTTCCTACAACAAGCTCTCAATTTTAGGGTAAAACCCGCCTTTTTCGGGTAAAAAAGCCTCATTTTCCTACAACAAGCTCTCAATTTTAGGGTAAAACCTGCCTTTTTCGGGTAAAAAAGCCTCATTTTCCTACAACAAGCTCGCAATTTTAGGGCACAAAATGCCCTTTTCACCAGAAAAGCCTCATTTTTCTGCACCAAGCTCTCAATTTTAGCACCAAACCCACCTTTTTCACCTGAAAAGCCTCATTTTTCTGCACCAATATTTCAATGTTATGGACAAGCTCTCCTTTTTTGGGTGAAAAGCCTCATTTTTCTGCACCAAGCTCTCAATTTTAGGGACAAGCTCTCAATTTTCAGATTAAAAGCCTCATTTTTCTTCACCAATATCTCAATTTATGGCACAAACCTCCTTTTTCAGATTAAAAGCCTCATTTTCCTACTCCAAGCTCCCAATTTTAGGGACAAGCTCTCAATTTTTGGGTGAAAAGCCTCATTTTTCTTCACCAATATCTCAATTTTAGGGCACAAACCTCCTTTTTCAGGTTAAAAGCCTCATTTTTCTGCACCAATATCTCAATTTTAGGGCACAAACCTCCTTTTTCAGATTAAAAGCCTCATTTTCCTACTCCAAGCTCTCAATTTTAGGGCACAAACCCCCATTTTACCTCTCAAAGATTAATTTTTGGCATCCAAAGTTTTGATTCTACAGGTAACGACCTCCCTTTTATGCAGCAGTGCCTCGTTTCCTGGGCCCTACCTCTCCTTTTTTACAGCACAAACCCTATCATGGGGGCTACACCCACGCTTTTGGGGTGAAAAACCTCATTTTTCTGTACCAAGCTCTCAATTTTAGGGCGGAAACAACCTTTTTCTGCTGAAAAGCCTCATTTTTCTGCAACAAGCTCTCAATTTTAGGGTAAAACCCACCTTTTTTGGGTGGAAAAGCCTCATTTTTCTGCACCAATATCTCAATTTTAGGGCACAAACCTCCTTTTTCAGATTAAAAGCCTCATTTTCCTACTCCAAGCTCTCAATTTTAGGGCACAAACCCCCATTTTACCTCTCAAAGATTAATTTTTGGCATCCAAGCTTTTGATTCTACAGGTAACAACCTCCCTTTTATGCAGCAGTGCCTCGTTTCCAGGGCCCTACCTCTCCTTTTTTACAGCACAAACCCTATCATGGGGGCTAAACCCGCGTTTTTGGGGTGAAAAGCCTCATTTTTCTGCACCAATCTCTCAATTTCGGGCACAAAATGCCTTTTTCGGGTGAAAAAGCCTCATTTTTCTGCACAGAGCTCTCAATTTTCTGCACCAAACCCACCTTTTTCACCTGAAAAGCCTCATTTTTCGGAAACACTCTCTCAATTTTACGGTAAAACCCGCCTTTTTCACCTGAAAAGCCTCATTTTCCCACAACAAGCTCTCAATTTTAGGGTAAAACCCGCCTTTTTCGGGTAAAAAAGCCTCATTTTCCTACAACAAGCTCGCAATTTTAGGGTAAAGCCTGCCTTTTTCGGGTAAAAAAGCCTCATTTTCCTACAACAAGCTCGCAATTTTAGGGCACAAAATGCCCTTTTCACCAGAAAAGCCTCATTTTTCTGCACCAAGCTCTCAATTTTAGCACCAAACCCACCTTTTTCACCTGAAAAGCCTAATTTTTCTGCACCAATATTTCAATGTTATGGACAAGCTCTCCTTTTTTGGGTGAAAAGCCTCATTTTTCTTCACCAATATCTCAATTTTAGGGCACAAACCTCCTTTTTCAGATTAAAAGCCTCATTTTCCTACTCCAAGCTCTCAATTTTAGGGCACAAACCCCCATTTTCCTCTCAAAGATTAATTTTTGGCATCCAAAGTTTTGATTCTACAGGTAACAACCTCCCTTTTATGCAGCAGTGCCTCGTTTCCAGGGCCCTACCTCTCCTTTTTTACAGCACAAACCCTATCATGGGGGCTAAACCCACGCTTTTGGGGTGAAAAACCTCATTTTTCTGTACCAAGCTCTCAATTTTAGGGCGGAAACAACCTTTTTCTGCTGAAAAGCCTCATTTTTCTGCAACAAGCTCTCAATTTTAGGGTAAAACCCACCTTTTTTGGGTGGAAAAGCCTCATTTTTCTGCACCAATATCTCAATTTTAGGGCACAAACCTCCTTTTTCAGATTAAAAGCCTCATTTTCCTACTCCAAGCTCTCAATTTTAGGGCACAAACCCCCATTTTACCTCTCAAAGATTAATTTTTGGCATCCAAGCTTTTGATTCTACAGGTAACAACCTCCCTTTTATGCAGCAGTGCCTCGTTTCCAGGGCCCTACCTCTCCTTTTTTACAGCACAAACCCTATCATGGGGGCTAAACCCGCGTTTTTGGGGTGAAAAGCCTCATTTTTCTGCACCAAGCTCTCAATTTCGGGCACAAAATGCCTTTTTCGGGTGAAAAAGCCTCATTTTTCTGCACAGAGCTCTCAATTTTCTGCACCAAACCCACCTTTTTCACCTGAAAAGCCTCATTTTTCGGAAACACTCTCTCAATTTTACGGTAAAACCCGCCTTTTTCACCTGAAAAGCCTCATTTTCCTACAACAAGCTCTCAATTTTAGGGTAAAACCCGCCTTTTTCGGGTAAAAAAGCCTCATTTTCCTACAACAAGCTCGCAATTTTAGGGCACAAAATGCCCTTTTCACCAGAAAAGCCTCATTTTTCTGCACCAAGCTCTCAATTTTAGCACCAAACCCACCTTTTTCACCTGAAAAGCCTCATTTTTCTGCACCAATATTTCAATGTTATGGACAAGCTCTCCTTTTTTGGGTGAAAAGCCTCATTTTTCTGCACCAAGCTCTCAATTTTAGGGACAAGCTCTCAATTTTCAGATTAAAAGCCTCATTTTTCTTCACCAATATCTCAATTTATGGCACAAACCTCCTTTTTAAGATTAAAAGCCTCATTTTCCTACTCCAAGCTCCCAATTTTAGGGACAAGCTCTCATTTTTTGGGGGAAAAGCCTCATTTTTCTTCACCAATATCTCAATTTTAGGGCACAAACCTCCTTTTTCAGGTTAAAAGCCTCATTTTTCTGCACCAATATCTCAATTTTAGGGCACAAACCTCCTTTTTCAGATTAAAAGCCTCATTTTCCTACTCCAAGCTCTCAATTTTAGGGCACAAACCCCCATTTTACCTCTCAAAGATTAATTTTTGGCATCCAAAGTTTTGATTCTACAGGTAACAACCTCCCTTTTATGCAGCAGTGCCTCGTTTCCAGGGCCCTACCTCTCCTTTTTTACAGCACAAACCCTATCATGGGGGCTAAACCCACGCTTTTGGGGTGAAAAACCTCATTTTTCTGTACCAAGCTCTCAATTTTAGGGCGGAAACAACCTTTTTCTGCTGAAAAGCCTCATTTTTCTGCAACAAGCTCTCAATTTTAGGGTAAAACCCACCTTTTTTGGGTGGAAAAGCCTCATTTTTCTGCACCAATATCTCAATTTTAGGGCACAAACCTCCTTTTTCAGATTAAAAGCCTCATTTTCCTACTCCAAGCTCTCAATTTTAGGGCACAAACCCCCATTTTACCTCTCAAAGATTAATTTTTGGCATCCAAAGTTTTGATTCTACAGGTAACAACCTCCCTTTTATGCAGCAGTGCCTCGTTTCCAGGGCCCTACCTCTCCTTTTTTACAGCACAAACCCTATCATGGGGGCTAAACCCGCGTTTTTGGGGTGAAAAGCCTCATTTTTCTGCACCAAGCTCTCAATTTCGGGCACAAAATGCCTTTTTCGGGTGAAAAAGCCTCATTTTTCTGCACAGAGCTCTCAATTTTCTGCACCAAACCCACCTTTTTCACCTGAAAAGCCTCATTTTTCGGAAACACTCTCTCAATTTTACAGTAAAACCCGCCTTTTTCACCTGAAAAGCCTCATTTTCCCACAACAAGCTCTCAATTTTAGGGTAAAACCCGCCTTTTTCGGGTAAAAAAGCCTCATTTTCCTACAACAAGCTCGCAATTTTAGGGTAAAGCCTGCCTTTTTCGGGTAAAAAAGCCTCATTTTCCTACAAGCTCGCAATTTTAGGGCACAAAATGCCCTTTTCACCAGAAAAGCCTCATTTTTCTGCACCAAGCTCTCAATTTTAGCACCAAACCCACCTTTTTCACCTGAAAAGCCTCATTTTTCTGCACCAATATTTCAATGTTATGGACAAGCTCTCCTTTTTCTGCTGAAAAGCCTCATTTTTCTTCACCAATATCTCAATTTTAGGGCACAAACCTCCTTTTTCAGATTAAAAGCCTCATTTTCCTACTCCAAGCTCTCAATTTTAGGGCACAAACCCCCATTTTACCTCTCAAAGATTAATTTTTGGCATCCAAAGTTTTGATTCTACAGGTAACAACCTCCCTTTTATGCAGCAGTGCCTCGTTTCCAGGGCCCTACCTCTCCTTTTTTACAGCACAAACCCTATCATGGGGGCTAAACCCACGCTTTTGGGGTGAAAAACCTCATTTTTCTGTACCAAGCTCTCAATTTTAGGGCGGAAACAACCTTTTTCTGCTGAAAAGCCTCATTTTTCTGCAACAAGCTCTCAATTTTAGGGTAAAACCCACCTTTTTTGGGTGGAAAAGCCTCATTTTTCTGCACCAATATCTCAATTTTAGGGCACAAACCTCCTTTTTCAGATTAAAAGCCTCATTTTCCTACTCCAAGCTCTCAATTTTAGGGCACAAACCCCCATTTTACCTCTCAAAGATTAATTTTTGGCATCCAAGCTTTTGATTCTACAGGTAACAACCTCCCTTTTATGCAGCAGTGCCTCGTTTCCAGGGCCCTACCTCTCCTTTTTTACAGCACAAACCCTATCATGGGGGCTAAACCCGCGTTTTTGGGGTGAAAAGCCTCATTTTTCTGCACCAAGCTCTCAATTTCGGGCACAAAATGCCTTTTTCGGGTGAAAAAGCCTCATTTTTCTGCACAGAGCTCTCAATTTTCTGCACCAAACCCACCTTTTTCACCTGAAAAGCCTCATTTTTCGGAAACACTCTCTCAATTTTACGGTAAAACCCGCCTTTTTCACCTGAAAAGCCTCATTTTCCTACAACAAGCTCTCAATTTTAGGGTAAAACCCGCCTTTTTCGGGTAAAAAAGCCTCATTTTCCTACAACAAGCTCGCAATTTTAGGGCACAAAATGCCCTTTTCACCAGAAAAGCCTCATTTTTCTGCACCAAGCTCTCAATTTTAGCACCAAACCCACCTTTTTCACCTGAAAAGCCTAATTTTTCTGCACCAATATTTCAATGTTATGGACAAGCTCTCCTTTTTTGGGTGAAAAGCCTCATTTTTCTGCACCAAGCTCTCAATTTTAGGGACAAGCTCTCAATTTTCAGATTAAAAGCCTCATTTTTCTTCACCAATATCTCAATTCATGGCACAAACCTCCTTTTTAAGATTAAAAGCCTCATTTTCCTACTCCAAGCTCCCAATTTTAGGGACAAGCTCTCAATTTTTGGGTGAAAAACCTCATTTTTCTTCACCAATATCTCAATTTTAGGGCACAAACCTCCTTTTTCAGGTTAAAAGCCTCATTTTTCTGCACCAATATCTCAATTTTAGGGCACAAACCTCCTTTTTCAGGTTAAAAGCCTCATTTTTCTGCACCAATATCTCAATTTTAGGGCACAAACCTCCTTTTTCAGATTAAAAGCCTCATTTTCCTACTCCAAGCTCCCAATTTTAGGGACAAGCTCTCAATTTTTGGGTGAAAAGCCTCATTTTTCTTCACCAATATCTCAATTTTAGGGCACAAACCTCCTTTTTCAGGTTAAAAGCCTCATTTTTCTGCACCAATATCTCAATTTTAGGGCACAAACCTCCTTTTTCAGATTAAAAGCCTCATTTTCCTACTCCAAGCTCTCAATTTTAGGGCACAAACCCCCATTTTACCTCTCAAAGATTAATTTTTGGCATCCAAAGTTTTGATTCTACAGGTAACAACCTCCCTTTTATGCAGCAGTGCCTCGTTTCCAGGGCCCTACCTCTCCTTTTTTACAGCACAAACCCTATCATGGGGGCTACACCCACGCTTTTGGGGTGAAAAACCTCATTTTTCTGTACCAAGCTCTCAATTTTAGGGCGGAAACAACCTTTTTCTGCTGAAAAGCCTCATTTTTCTGCAACAAGCTCTCAATTTTAGGGTAAAACCCACCTTTTTTGGGTGGAAAAGCCTCATTTTTCTGCACCAATATCTCAATTTTAGGGCACAAACCTCCTTTTTCAGATTAAAAGCCTCATTTTCCTACTCCAAGCTCTCAATTTTAGGGCACAAACCCCCATTTTACCTCTCAAAGATTAATTTTTGGCATCCAAGCTTTTGATTCTACAGGTAACAACCTCCCTTTTATGCAGCAGTGCCTCGTTTCCAGGGCCCTACCTCTCCTTTTTTACAGCACAAACCCTATCATGGGGGCTAAACCCGCGTTTTTGGGGTGAAAAGCCTCATTTTTCTGCACCAATCTCTCAATTTCGGGCACAAAATGCCTTTTTCGGGTGAAAAAGCCTCATTTTTCTGCACAGAGCTCTCAATTTTCTGCACCAAACCCACCTTTTTCACCTGAAAAGCCTCATTTTTCGGAAACACTCTCTCAATTTTACGGTAAAACCCGCCTTTTTCACCTGAAAAGCCTCATTTTCCCACAACAAGCTCTCAATTTTAGGGTAAAACCCGCCTTTTTCGGGTAAAAAAGCCTCATTTTCCTACAACAAGCTCGCAATTTTAGGGTAAAGCCTGCCTTTTTCGGGTAAAAAAGCCTCATTTTCCTACAACAAGCTCGCAATTTTAGGGCACAAAATGCCCTTTTCACCAGAAAAGCCTCATTTTTCTGCACCAAGCTCTCAATTTTAGCACCAAACCCACCTTTTTCACCTGAAAAGCCTAATTTTTCTGCACCAATATTTCAATGTTATGGACAAGCTCTCCTTTTTTGGGTGAAAAGCCTCATTTTTCTTCACCAATATCTCAATTTTAGGGCACAAACCTCCTTTTTCAGATTAAAAGCCTCATTTTCCTACTCCAAGCTCTCAATTTTAGGGCACAAACCCCCATTTTCCTCTCAAAGATTAATTTTTGGCATCCAAAGTTTTGATTCTACAGGTAACAACCTCCCTTTTATGCAGCAGTGCCTCGTTTCCAGGGCCCTACCTCTCCTTTTTTACAGCACAAACCCTATCATGGGGGCTAAACCCACGCTTTTGGGGTGAAAAACCTCATTTTTCTGTACCAAGCTCTCAATTTTAGGGCGGAAACAACCTTTTTCTGCTGAAAAGCCTCATTTTTCTGCAACAAGCTCTCAATTTTAGGGTAAAACCCACCTTTTTTGGGTGGAAAAGCCTCATTTTTCTGCACCAATATCTCAATTTTAGGGCACAAACCTCCTTTTTCAGATTAAAAGCCTCATTTTCCTACTCCAAGCTCTCAATTTTAGGGCACAAACCCCCATTTTACCTCTCAAAGATTAATTTTTGGCATCCAAGCTTTTGATTCTACAGGTAACAACCTCCCTTTTATGCAGCAGTGCCTCGTTTCCAGGGCCCTACCTCTCCTTTTTTACAGCACAAACCCTATCATGGGGGCTAAACCCGCGTTTTTGGGGTGAAAAGCCTCATTTTTCTGCACCAAGCTCTCAATTTCGGGCACAAAATGCCTTTTTCGGGTGAAAAAGCCTCATTTTTCTGCACAGAGCTCTCAATTTTCTGCACCAAACCCACCTTTTTCACCTGAAAAGCCTCATTTTTCGGAAACACTCTCTCAATTTTACGGTAAAACCCGCCTTTTTCACCTGAAAAGCCTCATTTTCCTACAACAAGCTCTCAATTTTAGGGTAAAACCCGCCTTTTTCGGGTAAAAAAGCCTCATTTTCCTACAACAAGCTCTCAATTTTAGGGTAAAACCCGCCTTTTTCGGGTGAAAAAGCCTCATTTTTCTGCACAGAGCTCTCAATTTTCTGCACCAAACCCACCTTTTTCACCCGAAAAGCCTCATTTTTCTGAAACACTCTCTCAATTTTACGGTAAAACCCGCCTTTTTCACCTGAAAAGCCTCATTTTCCTACAACAAGCTCTCAATTTTAGGGTAAAACCCGCCTTTTTCGGGTAAAAAAGCCTCATTTTCCTACAACAAGCTCACAATTTTAGGGCACAAAATGCCCTTTTCACCAGAAAAGCCTCATTTTTCTGCACCAAGCTCTCAATTTTAGCACCAAACCCACCTTTTTCACCTGAAAAGCCTCATTTTTCTGCACCAATATTTCAATGTTATGGACAAGCTCTCCTTTTTTGGGTGAAAAGCCTCATTTTTCTGCACCAAGCTCTCAATTTTAGGGACAAGCTCTCAATTTTCAGATTAAAAGCCTCATTTTTCTTCACCAATATCTCAATTTATGGCACAAACCTCCTTTTTCAGATTAAAAGCCTCATTTTCCTACTCCAAGCTCCCAATTTTAGGGACAAGCTCTCAATTTTTGGGTGAAAAGCCTCATTTTTCTTCACCAATATCTCAATTTTAGGGCACAAACCTCCTTTTTCAGGTTAAAAGCCTCATTTTTCTGCAACAATATCTCAATTTTAGGGCACAAACCTCCTTTTTCAGGTTAAAAGCCTCATTTTTCTGCACCAATATCTCAATTTTAGGGCACAAACCTCCTTTTTCAGATTAAAAGCCTCATTTTCCTACTCCAAGCTCCCAATTTTAGGGACAAGCTCTCAATTTTTGGGTGAAAAGCCTCATTTTTCTTCACCAATATCTCAATTTTAGGGCACAAACCTCCTTTTTCAGGTTAAAAGCCTCATTTTTCTGCACCAATATCTCAATTTTAGGGCACAAACCTCCTTTTTCAGATTAAAAGCCTCATTTTCCTACTCCAAGCTCTCAATTTTAGGGCACAAACCCCCATTTTACCTCTCAAAGATTAATTTTTGGCATCCAAAGTTTTGATTCTACAGGTAACAACCTCCCTTTTATGCAGCAGTGCCTCGTTTCCAGGGCCCTACCTCTCCTTTTTTACAGCACAAACCCTATCATGGGGGCTACACCCACGCTTTTGGGGTGAAAAACCTCATTTTTCTGTACCAAGCTCTCAATTTTAGGGCGGAAACAACCTTTTTCTGCTGAAAAGCCTCATTTTTCTGCAACAAGCTCTCAATTTTAGGGTAAAACCCACCTTTTTTGGGTGGAAAAGCCTCATTTTTCTGCACCAATATCTCAATTTTAGGGCACAAACCTCCTTTTTCAGATTAAAAGCCTCATTTTCCTACTCCAAGCTCTCAATTTTAGGGCACAAACCCCCATTTTACCTCTCAAAGATTAATTTTTGGCATCCAAGCTTTTGATTCTACAGGTAACAACCTCCCTTTTATGCAGCAGTGCCTCGTTTCCAGGGCCCTACCTCTCCTTTTTTACAGCACAAACCCTATCATGGGGGCTAAACCCGCGTTTTTGGGGTGAAAAGCCTCATTTTTCTGCACCAATCTCTCAATTTCGGGCACAAAATGCCTTTTTCGGGTGAAAAAGCCTCATTTTTCTGCACAGAGCTCTCAATTTTCTGCACCAAACCCACCTTTTTCACCTGAAAAGCCTCATTTTTCGGAAACACTCTCTCAATTTTACGGTAAAACCCGCCTTTTTCACCTGAAAAGCCTCATTTTCCCACAACAAGCTCTCAATTTTAGGGTAAAACCCGCCTTTTTCGGGTAAAAAAGCCTCATTTTCCTACAACTAGCTCGCAATTTTAGGGTAAAACCTGCCTTTTTCGGGTAAAAAAGCCTCATTTTCCTACAACAAGCTCGCAATTTTAGGGCACAAAATGCCCTTTTCACCAGAAAAGCCTCATTTTTCTGCACCAAGCTCTCAATTTTAGCACCAAACCCACCTTTTTCACCTGAAAAGCCTAATTTTTCTGCACCAATATTTCAATGTTATGGACAAGCTCTCCTTTTTTGGGTGAAAAGCCTCATTTTTCTTCACCAATATCTCAATTTTAGGGCACAAACCTCCTTTTTCAGATTAAAAGCCTCATTTTCCTACTCCAAGCTCTCAATTTTAGGGCACAAACCCCCATTTTCCTCTCAAAGATTAATTTTTGGCATCCAAAGTTTTGATTCTACAGGTAACAACCTCCCTTTTATGCAGCAGTGCCTCGTTTCCAGGGCCCTACCTCTCCTTTTTTACAGCACAAACCCTATCATGGGGGCTAAACCCACGCTTTTGGGGTGAAAAACCTCATTTTTCTGTACCAAGCTCTCAATTTTAGGGCGGAAACAACCTTTTTCTGCTGAAAAGCCTCATTTTTCTGCAACAAGCTCTCAATTTTAGGGTAAAACCCACCTTTTTTGGGTGGAAAAGCCTCATTTTTCTGCACCAATATCTCAATTTTAGGGCACAAACCTCCTTTTTCAGATTAAAAGCCTCATTTTCCTACTCCAAGCTCTCAATTTTAGGGCACAAACCCCCATTTTACCTCTCAAAGATTAATTTTTGGCATCCAAAGTTTTGATTCTACAGGTAACAACCTCCCTTTTATGCAGCAGTGCCTCGTTTCCAGGGCCCTACCTCTCCTTTTTTACAGCACAAACCCTATCATGGGGGCTAAACCCGCGTTTTTGGGGTGAAAAGCCTCATTTTTCTGCACCAAGCTCTCAATTTCGGGCACAAAATGCCTTTTTCGGGTGAAAAAGCCTCATTTTTCTGCACAGAGCTCTCAATTTTCTGCACCAAACCCACCTTTTTCACCTGAAAAGCCTCATTTTTCGGAAACACTCTCTCAATTTTACGGTAAAACCCGCCTTTTTCACCTGAAAAGCCTCATTTTCCTACAACAAGCTCTCAATTTTAGGGTAAAACCCGCCTTTTTCGGGTAAAAAAGCCTCATTTTCCTACAACAAGCTCGCAATTTTAGGGCACAAAATGCCCTTTTCACCAGAAAAGCCTCATTTTTCTGCACCAAGCTCTCAATTTTAGCACCAAACCCACCTTTTTCACCTGAAAAGCCTCATTTTTCTGCACCAATATTTCAATGTTATGGACAAGCTCTCCTTTTTTGGGTGAAAAGCCTCATTTTTCTGCACCAAGCTCTCAATTTTAGGGACAAGCTCTCAATTTTCAGATTAAAAGCCTCATTTTTCTTCACCAATATCTCAATTTATGGCACAAACCTCCTTTTTCAGATTAAAAGCCTCATTTTCCTACTCCAAGCTCCCAATTTTAGGGACAAGCTCTCAATTTTTGGGTGAAAAGCCTCATTTTTCTTCACCAATATCTCAATTTTAGGGCACAAACCTCCTTTTTCAGGTTAAAAGCCTCATTTTTCTTCACCAATATCTCAATTTTAGGGCACAAACCTCCTTTTTCAGATTAAAAGCCTCATTTTCCTACTCCAAGCTCTCAATTTTAGGGCACAAACCCCCATTTTACCTCTCAAAGATTAATTTTTGGCATCCAAAGTTTTGATTCTACAGGTAACAACCTCCCTTTTATGCAGCAGTGCCTCGTTTCCAGGGCCCTACCTCTCCTTTTTTACAGCACAAACCCTATCATGGGGGCTAAACCCACGCTTTTGGGGTGAAAAACCTCATTTTTCTGTACCAAGCTCTCAATTTTAGGGCGGAAACAACCTTTTTCTGCTGAAAAGCCTCATTTTTCTGCAACAAGCTCTCAATTTTAGGGTAAAACCCACCTTTTTTGGGTGGAAAAGCCTCATTTTTCTGCACCAATATCTCAATTTTAGGGCACAAACCTCCTTTTTCAGATTAAAAGCCTCATTTTCCTACTCCAAGCTCTCAATTTTAGGGCACAAACCCCCATTTTACCTCTCAAAGATTAATTTTTGGCATCCAAGCTTTTGATTCTACAGGTAACAACCTCCCTTTTATGCAGCAGTGCCTCGTTTCCAGGGCCCTACCTCTCCTTTTTTACAGCACAAACCCTATCATGGGGGCTAAACCCGCGTTTTTGGGGTGAAAAGCCTCATTTTTCTGCACCAAGCTCTCAATTTCGGGCACAAAATGCCTTTTTCGGGTGAAAAAGCCTCATTTTTCTGCACAGAGCTCTCAATTTTCTGCACCAAACCCACCTTTTTCACCTGAAAAGCCTCATTTTTCGGAAACACTCTCTCAATTTTACGGTAAAACCCGCCTTTTTCACCTGAAAAGCCTCATTTTCCTACAACAAGCTCTCAATTTTAGGGTAAAACCCGCCTTTTTCGGGTAAAAAAGCCTCATTTTCCTACAACAAGCTCGCAATTTTAGGGCACAAAATGCCCTTTTCACCAGAAAAGCCTCATTTTTCTGCACCAAGCTCTCAATTTTAGCACCAAACCCACCTTTTTCACCTGAAAAGCCTCATTTTTCTGCACCAATATTTCAATGTTATGGACAAGCTCTCCTTTTTTGGGTGAAAAGCCTCATTTTTCTGCACCAAGCTCTCAATTTTAGGGACAAGCTCTCAATTTTCAGATTAAAAGCCTCATTTTTCTTCACCAATATCTCAATTTATGGCACAAACCTCCTTTTTAAGATTAAAAGCCTCATTTTCCTACTCCAAGCTCCCAATTTTAGGGACAAGCTCTCAATTTTTGGGTGAAAAGCCTCATTTTTCTTCACCAATATCTCAATTTTAGGGCACAAACCTCCTTTTTCAGGTTAAAAGCCTCATTTTTCTGCAACAATATCTCAATTTTAGGGCACAAACCTCCTTTTTCAGGTTAAAAGCCTCATTTTTCTGCACCAATATCTCAATTTTAGGGCACAAACCTCCTTTTTCAGATTAAAAGCCTCATTTTCCTACTCCAAGCTCTCAATTTTAGGGCACAAACCCCCATTTTACCTCTCAAAGATTAATTTTTGGCATCCAAAGTTTTGATTCTACAGGTAACAACCTCCCTTTTATGCAGCAGTGCCTCGTTTCCAGGGCCCTACCTCTCCTTTTTTACAGCACAAACCCTATCATGGGGGCTAAACCCACGCTTTTGGGGTGAAAAACCTCATTTTTCTTCACCAATATCTCAATTTTAGGGCACAAACCTCCTTTTTCAGATTAAAAGCCTCATTTTCCTACTCCAAGCTCTCAATTTTAGGGACAAGCTCTCAATTTTTGGGTGAAAAGCCTCATTTTTCTTCACCAATATCTCAATTTTAGGGCACAAACCTCCTTTTTCAGATTAAAAGCCTCATTTTCCTACTCCAAGCTCTCAATTTTAGGGCACAAACCCCCATTTTACCTCTCAAAGATTAATTTTTGGCATCCAAAGTTTTGATTCTACAGGTAACAACCTCCCTTTTATGCAGCAGTGCCTCGTTTCCAGGGCCCTACCTCTCCTTTTTTACAGCACAAACCCTATCATGGGGGCTAAACCCGCGTTTTTGGGGTGAAAAGCCTCATTTTTCTGCACCAAGCTCTCAATTTCGGGCACAAAATGCCTTTTTCGGGTGAAAAAGCCTCATTTTTCTGCACAGAGCTCTCAATTTTCTGCACCAAACCCACCTTTTTCACCTGAAAAGCCTCATTTTTCGGAAACACTCTCTCAATTTTACGGTAAAACCCGCCTTTTTCACCTGAAAAGCCTCATTTTCCTACAACAAGCTCTCAATTTTAGGGTAAAACCCGCCTTTTTCGGGTAAAAAAGCCTCATTTTCCTACAACAAGCTCTCAATTTTAGGGTAAAACCTGCCTTTTTCGGGTAAAAAAGCCTCATTTTCCTACAACAAGCTCGCAATTTTAGGGCACAAAATGCCCTTTTCACCAGAAAAGCCTCATTTTTCTGCACCAAGCTCTCAATTTTAGCACCAAACCCACCTTTTTCACCTGAAAAGCCTCATTTTTCTGCACCAATATTTCAATGTTATGGACAAGCTCTCCTTTTTTGGGTGAAAAGCCTCATTTTTCTGCACCAAGCTCTCAATTTTAGGGACAAGCTCTCAATTTTCAGATTAAAAGCCTCATTTTTCTTCACCAATATCTCAATTTATGGCACAAACCTCCTTTTTCAGATTAAAAGCCTCATTTTCCTACTCCAAGCTCCCAATTTTAGGGACAAGCTCTCAATTTTTGGGTGAAAAGCCTCATTTTTCTTCACCAATATCTCAATTTTAGGGCACAAACCTCCTTTTTCAGGTTAAAAGCCTCATTTTTCTGCACCAATATCTCAATTTTAGGGCACAAACCTCCTTTTTCAGATTAAAAGCCTCATTTTCCTACTCCAAGCTCTCAATTTTAGGGCACAAACCCCCATTTTACCTCTCAAAGATTAATTTTTGGCATCCAAAGTTTTGATTCTACAGGTAACAACCTCCCTTTTATGCAGCAGTGCCTCGTTTCCTGGGCCCTAACTCTACTTTTATACAGCACAAACCCTATCATGGGGGCTAAACCCACGCTTTTGGGGTGAAAAACCTCATTTTTCTGTACCAAGCTCTCAATTTTAGGGCGGAAACAACCTTTTTCTGCTGAAAAGCCTCATTTTTCTGCAACAAGCTCTCAATTTTAGGGTAAAACCCACCTTTTTTGGGTGGAAAAGCCTCATTTTTCTGCACCAATATCTCAATTTTAGGGCACAAACCTCCTTTTTCAGATTAAAAGCCTCATTTTCCTACTCCAAGCTCTCAATTTTAGGGCACAAACCGTCTTTTTCACACGTAAAGCCTCATTTTTCTGCAACAAGCTCTCAATTTTAGCACCAAACCCACCTTTTTCACCTAAAAAGCCTCATTTTTCTGCACCAATAGCGCAATTTTAAGGCCAAACCTGCATTTTTCAGATGAAAAGCCTCATTTTTCTGTACCAAGCTCTCCATTTTAGGGCAGAAACCGCATTTCTGCGGGTGAAAAGAATCATTTTTCTTCACCAAGCTCTCAATTTTAGGGTAAAACCCACCTTTTTTGGGTGGAAAAGCCTCATTTTTCTGCACCAATATCTCAATTTTAGGGCACAAACCTCCGTTTTCAGATTAAAAGCCTCATTTTCCTACTCCAAGCTCTCAATTTTAGGGACAATCTCTCAATTTTTGGGTGAAAAGCCTCATTTTTCTACACCAAGCTCTCAATTTTAGGGACAAGCTCTCAATTTTTGGGTGAAAAGCCTCATTTTTCTTCACCAATATCTCAATTTTAGGGCACAAACCTCCTTTTTCAGATTAAAAGCCTCATTTTCCTACTCCAAGCTCTCAATTTTAGGGACAAGCTCTCAATTTTTGGGTGAAAAGCCTCATTTTTCTTCACCAATATCTCAATTTTAGGGCACAAACCTCCTTTTTCAGATTAAAAGCCTCATTTTCCTACTCCAAGCTCTCAATTTTAGGGCACAAACCCCCATTTTACCTCTCAAAGATTAATTTTTGGCATCCAAAGTTTTGATTCTACAGGTAACAACCTCCCTTTTATGCAGCAGTGCCTCGTTTCCAGGGCCCTACCTCTCCTTTTTTACAGCACAAACCCTATCATGGGGGCTAAACCCGCGTTTTTGGGGTGAAAAGCCTCATTTTTCTGCACCAAGCTCTCAATTTCGGGCACAAAATGCCTTTTTCGGGTGAAAAAGCCTCATTTTTCTGCACAGAGCTCTCAATTTTCTGCACCAAACCCACCTTTTTCACCTGAAAAGCCTCATTTTTCGGAAACACTCTCTCAATTTTACGGTAAAACCCGCCTTTTTCACCTGAAAAGCCTCATTTTCCTACAACAAGCTCTCAATTTTAGGGTAAAACCCGCCTTTTTCGGGTAAAAAAGCCTCATTTTCCTACAACAAGCTCTCAATTTTAGGGTAAAACCTGCCTTTTTCGGGTAAAAAAGCCTCATTTTCCTACAACAAGCTCGCAATTTTAGGGCACAAAATGCCCTTTTCACCAGAAAAGCCTCATTTTTCTGCACCAAGCTCTCAATTTTAGCACCAAACCCACCTTTTTCACCTGAAAAGCCTCATTTTTCTGCACCAATATTTCAATGTTATGGACAAGCTCTCCTTTTTTGGGTGAAAAGCCTCATTTTTCTGCACCAAGCTCTCAATTTTAGGGACAAGCTCTCAATTTTCAGATTAAAAGCCTCATTTTTCTTCACCAATATCTCAATTTATGGCACAAACCTCCTTTTTAAGATTAAAAGCCTCATTTTCCTACTCCAAGCTCCCAATTTTAGGGACAAGCTCTCATTTTTTGGGGGAAAAGCCTCATTTTTCTTCACCAATATCTCAATTTTAGGGCACAAACCTCCTTTTTCAGGTTAAAAGCCTCATTTTTCTGCACCAATATCTCAATTTTAGGGCACAAACCTCCTTTTTCAGATTAAAAGCCTCATTTTCCTACTCCAAGCTCTCAATTTTAGGGCACAAACCCCCATTTTACCTCTCAAAGATTAATTTTTGGCATCCAAGCTTTTGATTCTACAGGTAACAACCTCCCTTTTATGCAGCAGTGCCTCGTTTCCAGGGCCCTACCTCTCCTTTTTTACAGCACAAACCCTATCATGGGGGCTAAACCCGCGTTTTTGGGGTGAAAAGCCTCATTTTTCTGCACCAAGCTCTCAATTTCGGGCACAAAATGCCTTTTTCGGGTGAAAAAGCCTCATTTTTCTGCACAGAGCTCTCAATTTTCTGCACCAAACCCACCTTTTTCACCTGAAAAGCCTCATTTTTCGGAAACACTCTCTCAATTTTACGGTAAAACCCGCCTTTTTCACCTGAAAAGCCTCATTTTCCTACAACAAGCTCTCAATTTTAGGGTAAAACCCGCCTTTTTCGGGTAAAAAAGCCTCATTTTCCTACAACAAGCTCTCAATTTTAGGGTAAAACCTGCCTTTTTCGGGTAAAAAAGCCTCATTTTCCTACAACAAGCTCGCAATTTTAGGGCACAAAATGCCCTTTTCACCAGAAAAGCCTCATTTTTCTGCACCAAGCTCTCAATTTTAGCACCAAACCCACCTTTTTCACCTGAAAAGCCTCATTTTTCTGCACCAATATTTCAATGTTATGGACAAGCTCTCCTTTTTTGGGTGAAAAGCCTCATTTTTCTGCACCAAGCTCTCAATTTTAGGGACAAGCTCTCAATTTTCAGATTAAAAGCCTCATTTTTCTTCACCAATATCTCAATTTATGGCACAAACCTCCTTTTTCAGATTAAAAGCCTCATTTTCCTACTCCAAGCTCCCAATTTTAGGGACAAGCTCTCAATTTTTGGGTGAAAAGCCTCATTTTTCTTCACCAATATCTCAATTTTAGGGCACAAACCTCCTTTTTCAGGTTAAAAGCCTCATTTTTCTGCACCAATATCTCAATTTTAGGGCACAAACCTCCTTTTTCAGATTAAAAGCCTCATTTTCCTACTCCAAGCTCTCAATTTTAGGGCACAAACCCCCATTTTACCTCTCAAAGATTAATTTTTGGCATCCAAAGTTTTGATTCTACAGGTAACAACCTCCCTTTTATGCAGCAGTGCCTCGTTTCCTGGGCCCTAACTCTACTTTTATACAGCACAAACCCTATCATGGGGGCTAAACCCACGCTTTTGGGGTGAAAAACCTCATTTTTCTGTACCAAGCTCTCAATTTTAGGGCGGAAACAACCTTTTTCTGCTGAAAAGCCTCATTTTTCTGCAACAAGCTCTCAATTTTAGGGTAAAACCCACCTTTTTTGGGTGGAAAAGCCTCATTTTTCTGCACCAATATCTCAATTTTAGGGCACAAACCTCCTTTTTCAGATTAAAAGCCTCATTTTCCTACTCCAAGCTCTCAATTTTAGGGCACAAACCGTCTTTTTCACACGTAAAGCCTCATTTTTCTGCAACAAGCTCTCAATTTTAGCACCAAACCCACCTTTTTCACCTAAAAAGCCTCATTTTTCTGCACCAATATTTCAATGTTGTGGACAAGCTCCCTTTTTTGGGTGAAAAGCCTCATTTTTCTGCACCAATAGCGCAATTTTAAGGCCAAACCTGCATTTTTCAGATGAAAAGCCTCATTTTTCTGTACCAAGCTCTCCATTTTAGGGCAGAAACCGCATTTCTGCGGGTGAAAAGAATCATTTTTCTTCACCAAGCTCTCAATTTTAGGGTAAAACCCACCTTTTTTGGGTGGAAAAGCCTCATTTTTCTGCACCAATATCTCAATTTTAGGGCACAAACCTCCGTTTTCAGATTAAAAGCCTCATTTTCCTACTCCAAGCTCTCAATTTTAGGGACAAGCTCTCAATTTTTGGGTGAAAAGCCTCATTTTTCTGCACCAAGCTCTCAATTTTAGGGACAAGCTCTCAATTTTTGGGTGAAAAGCCTCATTTTTCTTCACCAATATCTCAATTTTAGGGCACAAACCTCCTTTTTCAGATTAAAAGCCTCATTTTCCTACTCCAAGCTCTCAATTTTAGGGACAAGCTCTCAATTTTTGGGTGAAAAGCCTCATTTTTCTTCACCAATATCTCAATTTTAGGGCACAAACCTCCTTTTTCAGATTAAAAGCCTCATTTTCCTACTCCAAGCTCTCAATTTTAGGGCACAAACCCCCATTTTACCTCTCAAAGATTAATTTTTGGCATCCAAAGTTTTGATTCTACAGGTAACAACCTCCCTTTTATGCAGCAGTGCCTCGTTTCCAGGGCCCTACCTCTCCTTTTTTACAGCACAAACCCTATCATGGGGGCTAAACCCGCGTTTTTGGGGTGAAAAGCCTCATTTTTCTGCACCAAGCTCTCAATTTCGGGCACAAAATGCCTTTTTCGGGTGAAAAAGCCTCATTTTTCTGCACAGAGCTCTCAATTTTCTGCACCAAACCCACCTTTTTCACCTGAAAAGCCTCATTTTTCGGAAACACTCTCTCAATTTTACGGTAAAACCCGCCTTTTTCACCTGAAAAGCCTCATTTTCCTACAACAAGCTCTCAATTTTAGGGTAAAACCCGCCTTTTTCGGGTAAAAAAGCCTCATTTTCCTACAACAAGCTCTCAATTTTAGGGTAAAACCTGCCTTTTTCGGGTAAAAAAGCCTCATTTTCCTACAACAAGCTCGCAATTTTAGGGCACAAAATGCCCTTTTCACCAGAAAAGCCTCATTTTTCTGCACCAAGCTCTCAATTTTAGCACCAAACCCACCTTTTTCACCTGAAAAGCCTCATTTTTCTGCACCAATATTTCAATGTTATGGACAAGCTCTCCTTTTTTGGGTGAAAAGCCTCATTTTTCTGCACCAAGCTCTCAATTTTAGGGACAAGCTCTCAATTTTCAGATTAAAAGCCTCATTTTTCTTCACCAATATCTCAATTTTAGGGCACAAACCTCCTTTTTCAGATTAAAAGCCTCATTTTCCTACTCCAAGCTCCCAATTTTAGGGACAAGCTCTCAATTTTTGGGTGAAAAGCCTCATTTTTCTTCACCAATATCTCAATTTTAGGGCACAAACCTCCTTTTTCAGGTTAAAAGCCTCATTTTTCTGCACCAATATCTCAATTTTAGGGCACAAACCTCCTTTTTCAGATTAAAAGCCTCATTTTCCTACTCCAAGCTCTCAATTTTAGGGCACAAACCCCCATTTTACCTCTCAAAGATTAATTTTTGGCATCCAAGCTTTTGATTCTACAGGTAACAACCTCCCTTTTATGCAGCAGTGCCTCGTTTCCAGGGCCCTACCTCTCCTTTTTTACAGCACAAACCCTATCATGGGGGCTAAACCCACGCTTTTGGGGTGAAAAACCTCATTTTTCTGTACCAAGCTCTCAATTTTAGGGCGGAAACAACCTTTTTCTGCTGAAAAGCCTCATTTTTCTGCAACAAGCTCTCAATTTTAGGGTAAAACCCACCTTTTTTGGGTGGAAAAGCCTCATTTTTCTGCACCAATATCTCAATTTTAGGGCACAAACCTCCTTTTTCAGATTAAAAGCCTCATTTTCCTACTCCAAGCTCTCAATTTTAGGGCACAAACCCCCATTTTACCTCTCAAAGATTAATTTTTGGCATCCAAAGTTTTGATTCTACAGGTAACAACCTCCCTTTTATGCAGCAGTGCCTCGTTTCCAGGGCCCTACCTCTCCTTTTTTACAGCACAAACCCTATCATGGGGGCTAAACCCGCGTTTTTGGGGTGAAAAGCCTCATTTTTCTGCACCAAGCTCTCAATTTCGGGCACAAAATGCCTTTTTCGGGTGAAAAAGCCTCATTTTTCTGCACAGAGCTCTCAATTTTCTGCACCAAACCCACCTTTTTCACCTGAAAAGCCTCATTTTTCGGAAACACTCTCTCAATTTTACGGTAAAACCCGCCTTTTTCACCTGAAAAGCCTCATTTTCCTACAACAAGCTCTCAATTTTAGGGTAAAACCCGCCTTTTTCGGGTAAAAAAGCCTCATTTTCCTACAACAAGCTCTCAATTTTAGGGTAAAACCTGCCTTTTTCGGGTAAAAAAGCCTCATTTTCCTACAACAAGCTCGCAATTTTAGGGCACAAAATGCCCTTTTCACCAGAAAAGCCTCATTTTTCTGCACCAAGCTCTCAATTTTAGCACCAAACCCACCTTTTTCACCTGAAAAGCCTCATTTTTCTGCACCAATATTTCAATGTTATGGACAAGCTCTCCTTTTTTGGGTGAAAAGCCTCATTTTTCTGCACCAAGCTCTCAATTTTAGGGACAAGCTCTCAATTTTCAGATTAAAAGCCTCATTTTTCTTCACCAATATCTCAATTTATGGCACAAACCTCCTTTTTCAGATTAAAAGCCTCATTTTCCTACTCCAAGCTCCCAATTTTAGGGACAAGCTCTCAATTTTTGGGTGAAAAGCCTCATTTTTCTTCACCAATATCTCAATTTTAGGGCACAAACCTCCTTTTTCAGGTTAAAAGCCTCATTTTTCTGCACCAATATCTCAATTTTAGGGCACAAACCTCCTTTTTCAGATTAAAAGCCTCATTTTCCTACTCCAAGCTCTCAATTTTAGGGCACAAACCCCCATTTTACCTCTCAAAGATTAATTTTTGGCATCCAAGCTTTTGATTCTACAGGTAACAACCTCCCTTTTATGCAGCAGTGCCTCGTTTCCAGGGCCCTACCTCTCCTTTTTTACAGCACAAACCCTATCATGGGGGCTAAACCCACGCTTTTGGGGTGAAAAACCTCATTTTTCTGTACCAAGCTCTCAATTTTAGGGCGGAAACAACCTTTTTCTGCTGAAAAGCCTCATTTTTCTGCAACAAGCTCTCAATTTTAGGGTAAAACCCACCTTTTTTGGGTGGAAAAGCCTCATTTTTCTGCACCAATATCTCAATTTTAGGGCACAAACCTCCTTTTTCAGATTAAAAGCCTCATTTTCCTACTCCAAGCTCTCAATTTTAGGGCACAAACCCCCATTTTACCTCTCAAAGATTAATTTTTGGCATCCAAAGTTTTGATTCTACAGGTAACAACCTCCCTTTTATGCAGCAGTGCCTCGTTTCCAGGGCCCTACCTCTCCTTTTTTACAGCACAAACCCTATCATGGGGGCTAAACCCGCGTTTTTGGGGTGAAAAGCCTCATTTTTCTGCACCAAGCTCTCAATTTCGGGCACAAAATGCCTTTTTCGGGTGAAAAAGCCTCATTTTTCTGCACAGAGCTCTCAATTTTCTGCACCAAACCCACCTTTTTCACCTGAAAAGCCTCATTTTTCGGAAACACTCTCTCAATTTTACGGTAAAACCCGCCTTTTTCACCTGAAAAGCCTCATTTTCCTACAACAAGCTCTCAATTTTAGGGTAAAACCCGCCTTTTTCGGGTAAAAAAGCCTCATTTTCCTACAACAAGCTCTCAATTTTAGGGTAAAACCTGCCTTTTTCGGGTAAAAAAGCCTCATTTTCCTACAACAAGCTCGCAATTTTAGGGCACAAAATGCCCTTTTCACCAGAAAAGCCTCATTTTTCTGCACCAAGCTCTCAATTTTAGCACCAAACCCACCTTTTTCACCTGAAAAGCCTCATTTTTCTGCACCAATATTTCAATGTTATGGACAAGCTCTCCTTTTTTGGGTGAAAAGCCTCATTTTTCTGCACCAAGCTCTCAATTTTAGGGACAAGCTCTCAATTTTCAGATTAAAAGCCTCATTTTTCTTCACCAATATCTCAATTTATGGCACAAACCTCCTTTTTCAGATTAAAAGCCTCATTTTCCTACTCCAAGCTCCCAATTTTAGGGACAAGCTCTCAATTTTTGGGTGAAAAGCCTCATTTTTCTTCACCAATATCTCAATTTTAGGGCACAAACCTCCTTTTTCAGGTTAAAAGCCTCATTTTTCTGCACCAATATCTCAATTTTAGGGCACAAACCTCCTTTTTCAGATTAAAAGCCTCATTTTCCTACTCCAAGCTCTCAATTTTAGGGCACAAACCCCCATTTTACCTCTCAAAGATTAATTTTTGGCATCCAAGCTTTTGATTCTACAGGTAACAACCTCCCTTTTATGCAGCAGTGCCTCGTTTCCAGGGCCCTACCTCTCCTTTTTTACAGCACAAACCCTATCATGGGGGCTAAACCCACGCTTTTGGGGTGAAAAACCTCATTTTTCTGTACCAAGCTCTCAATTTTAGGGCGGAAACAACCTTTTTCTGCTGAAAAGCCTCATTTTTCTGCAACAAGCTCTCAATTTTAGGGTAAAACCCACCTTTTTTGGGTGGAAAAGCCTCATTTTTCTGCACCAATATCTCAATTTTAGGGCACAAACCTCCTTTTTCAGATTAAAAGCCTCATTTTCCTACTCCAAGCTCTCAATTTTAGGGCACAAACCCCCATTTTACCTCTCAAAGATTAATTTTTGGCATCCAAAGTTTTGATTCTACAGGTAACAACCTCCCTTTTATGCAGCAGTGCCTCGTTTCCAGGGCCCTACCTCTCCTTTTTTACAGCACAAACCCTATCATGGGGGCTAAACCCGCGTTTTTGGGGTGAAAAGCCTCATTTTTCTGCACCAAGCTCTCAATTTCGGGCACAAAATGCCTTTTTCGGGTGAAAAAGCCTCATTTTTCTGCACAGAGCTCTCAATTTTCTGCACCAAACCCACCTTTTTCACCTGAAAAGCCTCATTTTTCGGAAACACTCTCTCAATTTTACGGTAAAACCCGCCTTTTTCACCTGAAAAGCCTCATTTTCCTACAACAAGCTCTCAATTTTAGGGTAAAACCCGCCTTTTTCGGGTAAAAAAGCCTCATTTTCCTACAACAAGCTCGCAATTTTAGGGCACAAAATGCCCTTTTCACCAGAAAAGCCTCATTTTTCTGCACCAAGCTCTCAATTTTAGCACCAAACCCACCTTTTTCACCTGAAAAGCCTCATTTTTCTGCACCAATATTTCAATGTTATGGACAAGCTCTCCTTTTTTGGGTGAAAAGCCTCATTTTTCTGCACCAAGCTCTCAATTTTAGGGACAAGCTCTCAATTTTCAGATTAAAAGCCTCATTTTTCTTCACCAATATCTCAATTTATGGCACAAACCTCCTTTTTCAGATTAAAAGCCTCATTTTCCTACTCCAAGCTCCCAATTTTAGGGACAAGCTCTCAATTTTTGGGTGAAAAGCCTCATTTTTCTTCACCAATATCTCAATTTTAGGGCACAAACCTCCTTTTTCAGGTTAAAAGCCTCATTTTTCTTCACCAATATCTCAATTTTAGGGCACAAACCTCCTTTTTCAGATTAAAAGCCTCATTTTCCTACTCCAAGCTCTCAATTTTAGGGCACAAACCCCCATTTTACCTCTCAAAGATTAATTTTTGGCATCCAAAGTTTTGATTCTACAGGTAACAACCTCCCTTTTATGCAGCAGTGCCTCGTTTCCAGGGCCCTACCTCTCCTTTTTTACAGCACAAACCCTATCATGGGGGCTAAACCCACGCTTTTGGGGTGAAAAACCTCATTTTTCTGTACCAAGCTCTCAATTTTAGGGCGGAAACAACCTTTTTCTGCTGAAAAGCCTCATTTTTCTGCAACAAGCTCTCAATTTTAGGGTAAAACCCACCTTTTTTGGGTGGAAAAGCCTCATTTTTCTGCACCAATATCTCAATTTTAGGGCACAAACCTCCTTTTTCAGATTAAAAGCCTCATTTTCCTACTCCAAGCTCTCAATTTTAGGGCACAAACCCCCATTTTACCTCTCAAAGATTAATTTTTGGCATCCAAGCTTTTGATTCTACAGGTAACAACCTCCCTTTTATGCAGCAGTGCCTCGTTTCCAGGGCCCTACCTCTCCTTTTTTACAGCACAAACCCTATCATGGGGGCTAAACCCGCGTTTTTGGGGTGAAAAGCCTCATTTTTCTGCACCAAGCTCTCAATTTCGGGCACAAAATGCCTTTTTCGGGTGAAAAAGCCTCATTTTTCTGCACAGAGCTCTCAATTTTCTGCACCAAACCCACCTTTTTCACCTGAAAAGCCTCATTTTTCGGAAACACTCTCTCAATTTTACGGTAAAACCCGCCTTTTTCACCTGAAAAGCCTCATTTTCCTACAACAAGCTCTCAATTTTAGGGTAAAACCCGCCTTTTTCGGGTAAAAAAGCCTCATTTTCCTACAACAAGCTCGCAATTTTAGGGCACAAAATGCCCTTTTCACCAGAAAAGCCTCATTTTTCTGCACCAAGCTCTCAATTTTAGCACCAAACCCACCTTTTTCACCTGAAAAGCCTCATTTTTCTGCACCAATATTTCAATGTTATGGACAAGCTCTCCTTTTTTGGGTGAAAAGCCTCATTTTTCTGCACCAAGCTCTCAATTTTAGGGACAAGCTCTCAATTTTCAGATTAAAAGCCTCATTTTTCTTCACCAATATCTCAATTTATGGCACAAACCTCCTTTTTAAGATTAAAAGCCTCATTTTCCTACTCCAAGCTCCCAATTTTAGGGACAAGCTCTCAATTTTTGGGTGAAAAGCCTCATTTTTCTTCACCAATATCTCAATTTTAGGGCACAAACCTCCTTTTTCAGGTTAAAAGCCTCATTTTTCTGCAACAATATCTCAATTTTAGGGCACAAACCTCCTTTTTCAGATTAAAAGCCTCATTTTTCTGCACCAATATCTCAATTTTAGGGCACAAACCTCCTTTTTCAGATTAAAAGCCTCATTTTCCTACTCCAAGCTCTCAATTTTAGGGCACAAACCCCCATTTTACCTCTCAAAGATTAATTTTTGGCATCCAAAGTTTTGATTCTACAGGTAACAACCTCCCTTTTATGCAGCAGTGCCTCGTTTCCAGGGCCCTACCTCTCCTTTTTTACAGCACAAACCCTATCATGGGGGCTAAACCCACGCTTTTGGGGTGAAAAACCTCATTTTTCTTCACCAATATCTCAATTTTAGGGCACAAACCTCCTTTTTCAGATTAAAAGCCTCATTTTCCTACTCCAAGCTCTCAATTTTAGGGACAAGCTCTCAATTTTTGGGTGAAAAGCCTCATTTTTCTTCACCAATATCTCAATTTTAGGGCACAAACCTCCTTTTTCAGATTAAAAGCCTCATTTTCCTACTCCAAGCTCTCAATTTTAGGGCACAAACCCCCATTTTACCTCTCAAAGATTAATTTTTGGCATCCAAAGTTTTGATTCTACAGGTAACAACCTCCCTTTTATGCAGCAGTGCCTCGTTTCCAGGGCCCTACCTCTCCTTTTTTACAGCACAAACCCTATCATGGGGGCTAAACCCGCGTTTTTGGGGTGAAAAGCCTCATTTTTCTGCACCAAGCTCTCAATTTCGGGCACAAAATGCCTTTTTCGGGTGAAAAAGCCTCATTTTTCTGCACAGAGCTCTCAATTTTCTGCACCAAACCCACCTTTTTCACCTGAAAAGCCTCATTTTTCGGAAACACTCTCTCAATTTTACGGTAAAACCCGCCTTTTTCACCTGAAAAGCCTCATTTTCCTACAACAAGCTCTCAATTTTAGGGTAAAACCCGCCTTTTTCGGGTAAAAAAGCCTCATTTTCCTACAACAAGCTCTCAATTTTAGGGTAAAACCTGCCTTTTTCGGGTAAAAAAGCCTCATTTTCCTACAACAAGCTCGCAATTTTAGGGCACAAAATGCCCTTTTCACCAGAAAAGCCTCATTTTTCTGCACCAAGCTCTCAATTTTAGCACCAAACCCACCTTTTTCACCTGAAAAGCCTCATTTTTCTGCACCAATATTTCAATGTTATGGACAAGCTCTCCTTTTTTGGGTGAAAAGCCTCATTTTTCTGCACCAAGCTCTCAATTTTAGGGACAAGCTCTCAATTTTCAGATTAAAAGCCTCATTTTTCTTCACCAATATCTCAATTTATGGCACAAACCTCCTTTTTCAGATTAAAAGCCTCATTTTCCTACTCCAAGCTCCCAATTTTAGGGACAAGCTCTCAATTTTTGGGTGAAAAGCCTCATTTTTCTTCACCAATATCTCAATTTTAGGGCACAAACCTCCTTTTTCAGGTTAAAAGCCTCATTTTTCTGCACCAATATCTCAATTTTAGGGCACAAACCTCCTTTTTCAGATTAAAAGCCTCATTTTCCTACTCCAAGCTCTCAATTTTAGGGCACAAACCCCCATTTTACCTCTCAAAGATTAATTTTTGGCATCCAAAGTTTTGATTCTACAGGTAACAACCTCCCTTTTATGCAGCAGTGCCTCGTTTCCTGGGCCCTAACTCTACTTTTATACAGCACAAACCCTATCATGGGGGCTAAACCCACGCTTTTGGGGTGAAAAACCTCATTTTTCTGTACCAAGCTCTCAATTTTAGGGCGGAAACAACCTTTTTCTGCTGAAAAGCCTCATTTTTCTGCAACAAGCTCTCAATTTTAGGGTAAAACCCACCTTTTTTGGGTGGAAAAGCCTCATTTTTCTGCACCAATATCTCAATTTTAGGGCACAAACCTCCTTTTTCAGATTAAAAGCCTCATTTTCCTACTCCAAGCTCTCAATTTTAGGGCACAAACCGTCTTTTTCACACGTAAAGCCTCATTTTTCTGCAACAAGCTCTCAATTTTAGCACCAAACCCACCTTTTTCACCTAAAAAGCCTCATTTTTCTGCACCAATAGCGCAATTTTAAGGCCAAACCTGCATTTTTCAGATGAAAAGCCTCATTTTTCTGTACCAAGCTCTCCATTTTAGGGCAGAAACCGCATTTCTGCGGGTGAAAAGAATCATTTTTCTTCACCAAGCTCTCAATTTTAGGGTAAAACCCACCTTTTTTGGGTGGAAAAGCCTCATTTTTCTGCACCAATATCTCAATTTTAGGGCACAAACCTCCGTTTTCAGATTAAAAGCCTCATTTTCCTACTCCAAGCTCTCAATTTTAGGGACAAGCTCTCAATTTTTGGGTGAAAAGCCTCATTTTTCTGCACCAAGCTCTCAATTTTAGGGACAAGCTCTCAATTTTTGGGTGAAAAGCCTCATTTTTCTTCACCAATATCTCAATTTTAGGGCACAAACCTCCTTTTTCAGATTAAAAGCCTCATTTTCCTACTCCAAGCTCTCAATTTTAGGGACAAGCTCTCAATTTTTGGGTGAAAAGCCTCATTTTTCTTCACCAATATCTCAATTTTAGGGCACAAACCTCCTTTTTCAGATTAAAAGCCTCATTTTCCTACTCCAAGCTCTCAATTTTAGGGCACAAACCCCCATTTTACCTCTCAAAGATTAATTTTTGGCATCCAAAGTTTTGATTCTACAGGTAACAACCTCCCTTTTATGCAGCAGTGCCTCGTTTCCAGGGCCCTACCTCTCCTTTTTTACAGCACAAACCCTATCATGGGGGCTAAACCCGCGTTTTTGGGGTGAAAAGCCTCATTTTTCTGCACCAAGCTCTCAATTTCGGGCACAAAATGCCTTTTTCGGGTGAAAAAGCCTCATTTTTCTGCACAGAGCTCTCAATTTTCTGCACCAAACCCACCTTTTTCACCTGAAAAGCCTCATTTTTCGGAAACACTCTCTCAATTTTACGGTAAAACCCGCCTTTTTCACCTGAAAAGCCTCATTTTCCTACAACAAGCTCTCAATTTTAGGGTAAAACCCGCCTTTTTCGGGTAAAAAAGCCTCATTTTCCTACAACAAGCTCTCAATTTTAGGGTAAAACCTGCCTTTTTCGGGTAAAAAAGCCTCATTTTCCTACAACAAGCTCGCAATTTTAGGGCACAAAATGCCCTTTTCACCAGAAAAGCCTCATTTTTCTGCACCAAGCTCTCAATTTTAGCACCAAACCCACCTTTTTCACCTGAAAAGCCTCATTTTTCTGCACCAATATTTCAATGTTATGGACAAGCTCTCCTTTTTTGGGTGAAAAGCCTCATTTTTCTGCACCAAGCTCTCAATTTTAGGGACAAGCTCTCAATTTTCAGATTAAAAGCCTCATTTTTCTTCACCAATATCTCAATTTATGGCACAAACCTCCTTTTTAAGATTAAAAGCCTCATTTTCCTACTCCAAGCTCCCAATTTTAGGGACAAGCTCTCAATTTTTGGGTGAAAAACCTCATTTTTCTTCACCAATATCTCAATTTTAGGGCACAAACCTCCTTTTTCAGGTTAAAAGCCTCATTTTTCTGCACCAATATCTCAATTTTAGGGCACAAACCTCCTTTTTCAGATTAAAAGCCTCATTTTCCTACTCCAAGCTCTCAATTTTAGGGCACAAACCCCCATTTTACCTCTCAAAGATTAATTTTTGGCATCCAAAGTTTTGATTCTACAGGTAACAACCTCCCTTTTATGCAGCAGTGCCTCGTTTCCAGGGCCCTACCTCTCCTTTTTTACAGCACAAACCCTATCATGGGGGCTAAACCCGCGTTTTTGGGGTGAAAAGCCTCATTTTTCTGCACCAAGCTCTCAATTTCGGGCACAAAATGCCTTTTTCGGGTGAAAAAGCCTCATTTTTCTGCACAGAGCTCTCAATTTTCTGCACCAAACCCACCTTTTTCACCTGAAAAGCCTCATTTTTCGGAAACACTCTCTCAATTTTACGGTAAAACCCGCCTTTTTCACCTGAAAAGCCTCATTTTCCTACAACAAGCTCTCAATTTTAGGGTAAAACCCGCCTTTTTCGGGTAAAAAAGCCTCATTTTCCTACAACAAGCTCTCAATTTTAGGGTAAAACCTGCCTTTTTCGGGTAAAAAAGCCTCATTTTCCTACAACAAGCTCGCAATTTTAGGGCACAAAATGCCCTTTTCACCAGAAAAGCCTCATTTTTCTGCACCAAGCTCTCAATTTTAGCACCAAACCCACCTTTTTCACCTGAAAAGCCTCATTTTTCTGCACCAATATTTCAATGTTATGGACAAGCTCTCCTTTTTTGGGTGAAAAGCCTCATTTTTCTGCACCAAGCTCTCAATTTTAGGGACAAGCTCTCAATTTTCAGATTAAAAGCCTCATTTTTCTTCACCAATATCTCAATTTATGGCACAAACCTCCTTTTTCAGATTAAAAGCCTCATTTTCCTACTCCAAGCTCCCAATTTTAGGGACAAGCTCTCAATTTTTGGGTGAAAAGCCTCATTTTTCTTCACCAATATCTCAATTTTAGGGCACAAACCTCCTTTTTCAGGTTAAAAGCCTCATTTTTCTGCACCAATATCTCAATTTTAGGGCACAAACCTCCTTTTTCAGATTAAAAGCCTCATTTTCCTACTCCAAGCTCTCAATTTTAGGGCACAAACCCCCATTTTACCTCTCAAAGATTAATTTTTGGCATCCAAAGTTTTGATTCTACAGGTAACAACCTCCCTTTTATGCAGCAGTGCCTCGTTTCCTGGGCCCTAACTCTACTTTTATACAGCACAAACCCTATCATGGGGGCTAAACCCACGCTTTTGGGGTGAAAAACCTCATTTTTCTGTACCAAGCTCTCAATTTTAGGGCGGAAACAACCTTTTTCTGCTGAAAAGCCTCATTTTTCTGCAACAAGCTCTCAATTTTAGGGTAAAACCCACCTTTTTTGGGTGGAAAAGCCTCATTTTTCTGCACCAATATCTCAATTTTAGGGCACAAACCTCCTTTTTCAGATTAAAAGCCTCATTTTCCTACTCCAAGCTCTCAATTTTAGGGCACAAACCGTCTTTTTCACACGTAAAGCCTCATTTTTCTGCAACAAGCTCTCAATTTTAGCACCAAACCCACCTTTTTCACCTAAAAAGCCTCATTTTTCTGCACCAATATTTCAATGTTGTGGACAAGCTCCCTTTTTTGGGTGAAAAGCCTCATTTTTCTGCACCAATAGCGCAATTTTAAGGCCAAACCTGCATTTTTCAGATGAAAAGCCTCATTTTTCTGTACCAAGCTCTCCATTTTAGGGCAGAAACCGCATTTCTGCGGGTGAAAAGAATCATTTTTCTTCACCAAGCTCTCAATTTTAGGGTAAAACCCACCTTTTTTGGGTGGAAAAGCCTCATTTTTCTGCACCAATATCTCAATTTTAGGGCACAAACCTCCGTTTTCAGATTAAAAGCCTCATTTTCCTACTCCAAGCTCTCAATTTTAGGGACAAGCTCTCAATTTTTGGGTGAAAAGCCTCATTTTTCTGCACCAAGCTCTCAATTTTAGGGACAAGCTCTCAATTTTTGGGTGAAAAGCCTCATTTTTCTTCACCAATATCTCAATTTTAGGGCACAAACCTCCTTTTTCAGATTAAAAGCCTCATTTTCCTACTCCAAGCTCTCAATTTTAGGGACAAGCTCTCAATTTTTGGGTGAAAAGCCTCATTTTTCTTCACCAATATCTCAATTTTAGGGCACAAACCTCCTTTTTCAGATTAAAAGCCTCATTTTCCTACTCCAAGCTCTCAATTTTAGGGCACAAACCCCCATTTTACCTCTCAAAGATTAATTTTTGGCATCCAAAGTTTTGATTCTACAGGTAACAACCTCCCTTTTATGCAGCAGTGCCTCGTTTCCAGGGCCCTACCTCTCCTTTTTTACAGCACAAACCCTATCATGGGGGCTAAACCCGCGTTTTTGGGGTGAAAAGCCTCATTTTTCTGCACCAAGCTCTCAATTTCGGGCACAAAATGCCTTTTTCGGGTGAAAAAGCCTCATTTTTCTGCACAGAGCTCTCAATTTTCTGCACCAAACCCACCTTTTTCACCTGAAAAGCCTCATTTTTCGGAAACACTCTCTCAATTTTACGGTAAAACCCGCCTTTTTCACCTGAAAAGCCTCATTTTCCTACAACAAGCTCTCAATTTTAGGGTAAAACCCGCCTTTTTCGGGTAAAAAAGCCTCATTTTCCTACAACAAGCTCTCAATTTTAGGGTAAAACCTGCCTTTTTCGGGTAAAAAAGCCTCATTTTCCTACAACAAGCTCGCAATTTTAGGGCACAAAATGCCCTTTTCACCAGAAAAGCCTCATTTTTCTGCACCAAGCTCTCAATTTTAGCACCAAACCCACCTTTTTCACCTGAAAAGCCTCATTTTTCTGCACCAATATTTCAATGTTATGGACAAGCTCTCCTTTTTTGGGTGAAAAGCCTCATTTTTCTGCACCAAGCTCTCAATTTTAGGGACAAGCTCTCAATTTTCAGATTAAAAGCCTCATTTTTCTTCACCAATATCTCAATTTATGGCACAAACCTCCTTTTTCAGATTAAAAGCCTCATTTTCCTACTCCAAGCTCCCAATTTTAGGGACAAGCTCTCAATTTTTGGGTGAAAAGCCTCATTTTTCTTCACCAATATCTCAATTTTAGGGCACAAACCTCCTTTTTCAGGTTAAAAGCCTCATTTTTCTGCACCAATATCTCAATTTTAGGGCACAAACCTCCTTTTTCAGATTAAAAGCCTCATTTTCCTACTCCAAGCTCTCAATTTTAGGGCACAAACCCCCATTTTACCTCTCAAAGATTAATTTTTGGCATCCAAGCTTTTGATTCTACAGGTAACAACCTCCCTTTTATGCAGCAGTGCCTCGTTTCCAGGGCCCTACCTCTCCTTTTTTACAGCACAAACCCTATCATGGGGGCTAAACCCACGCTTTTGGGGTGAAAAACCTCATTTTTCTGTACCAAGCTCTCAATTTTAGGGCGGAAACAACCTTTTTCTGCTGAAAAGCCTCATTTTTCTGCAACAAGCTCTCAATTTTAGGGTAAAACCCACCTTTTTTGGGTGGAAAAGCCTCATTTTTCTGCACCAATATCTCAATTTTAGGGCACAAACCTCCTTTTTCAGATTAAAAGCCTCATTTTCCTACTCCAAGCTCTCAATTTTAGGGCACAAACCCCCATTTTACCTCTCAAAGATTAATTTTTGGCATCCAAAGTTTTGATTCTACAGGTAACAACCTCCCTTTTATGCAGCAGTGCCTCGTTTCCAGGGCCCTACCTCTCCTTTTTTACAGCACAAACCCTATCATGGGGGCTAAACCCGCGTTTTTGGGGTGAAAAGCCTCATTTTTCTGCACCAAGCTCTCAATTTCGGGCACAAAATGCCTTTTTCGGGTGAAAAAGCCTCATTTTTCTGCACAGAGCTCTCAATTTTCTGCACCAAACCCACCTTTTTCACCTGAAAAGCCTCATTTTTTGGAAACACTCTCTCAATTTTACGGTAAAACCCGCCTTTTTCACCTGAAAAGCCTCATTTTCCTACAACAAGCTCTCAATTTTAGGGTAAAACCCGCCTTTTTCGGGTAAAAAAGCCTCATTTTCCTACAACAAGCTCTCAATTTTAGGGTAAAACCTGCCTTTTTCGGGTAAAAAAGCCTCATTTTCCTACAACAAGCTCGCAATTTTAGGGCACAAAATGCCCTTTTCACCAGAAAAGCCTCATTTTTCTGCACCAAGCTCTCAATTTTAGCACCAAACCCACCTTTTTCACCTGAAAAGCCTCATTTTTCTGCACCAATATTTCAATGTTATGGACAAGCTCTCCTTTTTTGGGTGAAAAGCCTCATTTTTCTGCACCAAGCTCTCAATTTTAGGGACAAGCTCTCAATTTTCAGATTAAAAGCCTCATTTTTCTTCACCAATATCTCAATTTATGGCACAAACCTCCTTTTTCAGATTAAAAGCCTCATTTTCCTACTCCAAGCTCCCAATTTTAGGGACAAGCTCTCAATTTTTGGGTGAAAAGCCTCATTTTTCTTCACCAATATCTCAATTTTAGGGCACAAACCTCCTTTTTCAGGTTAAAAGCCTCATTTTTCTGCACCAATATCTCAATTTTAGGGCACAAACCTCCTTTTTCAGATTAAAAGCCTCATTTTCCTACTCCAAGCTCTCAATTTTAGGGCACAAACCCCCATTTTACCTCTCAAAGATTAATTTTTGGCATCCAAGCTTTTGATTCTACAGGTAACAACCTCCCTTTTATGCAGCAGTGCCTCGTTTCCAGGGCCCTACCTCTCCTTTTTTACAGCACAAACCCTATCATGGGGGCTAAACCCACGCTTTTGGGGTGAAAAACCTCATTTTTCTGTACCAAGCTCTCAATTTTAGGGCGGAAACAACCTTTTTCTGCTGAAAAGCCTCATTTTTCTGCAACAAGCTCTCAATTTTAGGGTAAAACCCACCTTTTTTGGGTGGAAAAGCCTCATTTTTCTGCACCAATATCTCAATTTTAGGGCACAAACCTCCTTTTTCAGATTAAAAGCCTCATTTTCCTACTCCAAGCTCTCAATTTTAGGGCACAAACCCCCATTTTACCTCTCAAAGATTAATTTTTGGCATCCAAGCTTTTGATTCTACAGGTAACAACCTCCCTTTTATGCAGCAGTGCCTCGTTTCCAGGGCCCTACCTCTCCTTTTTTACAGCACAAACCCTATCATGGGGGCTAAACCCGCGTTTTTGGGGTGAAAAGCCTCATTTTTCTGCACCAAGCTCTCAATTTCGGGCACAAAATGCCTTTTTCGGGTGAAAAAGCCTCATTTTTCTGCACAGAGCTCTCAATTTTCTGCACCAAACCCACCTTTTTCACCTGAAAAGCCTCATTTTTCGGAAACACTCTCTCAATTTTACGGTAAAACCCGCCTTTTTCACCTGAAAAGCCTCATTTTCCTACAACAAGCTCTCAATTTTAGGGTAAAACCCGCCTTTTTCGGGTAAAAAAGCCTCATTTTCCTACAACAAGCTCTCAATTTTAGGGTAAAACCTGCCTTTTTCGGGTAAAAAAGCCTCATTTTCCTACAACAAGCTCGCAATTTTAGGGCACAAAATGCCCTTTTCACCAGAAAAGCCTCATTTTTCTGCACCAAGCTCTCAATTTTAGCACCAAACCCACCTTTTTCACCTGAAAAGCCTCATTTTTCTGCACCAATATTTCAATGTTATGGACAAGCTCTCCTTTTTTGGGTGAAAAGCCTCATTTTTCTGCACCAAGCTCTCAATTTTAGGGACAAGCTCTCAATTTTCAGATTAAAAGCCTCATTTTTCTTCACCAATATCTCAATTTATGGCACAAACCTCCTTTTTAAGATTAAAAGCCTCATTTTCCTACTCCAAGCTCCCAATTTTAGGGACAAGCTCTCATTTTTTGGGGGAAAAGCCTCATTTTTCTTCACCAATATCTCAATTTTAGGGCACAAACCTCCTTTTTCAGGTTAAAAGCCTCATTTTTCTGCACCAATATCTCAATTTTAGGGCACAAACCTCCTTTTTCAGATTAAAAGCCTCATTTTCCTACTCCAAGCTCTCAATTTTAGGGCACAAACCCCCATTTTACCTCTCAAAGATTAATTTTTGGCATCCAAGCTTTTGATTCTACAGGTAACAACCTCCCTTTTATGCAGCAGTGCCTCGTTTCCAGGGCCCTACCTCTCCTTTTTTACAGCACAAACCCTATCATGGGGGCTAAACCCGCGTTTTTGGGGTGAAAAGCCTCATTTTTCTGCACCAAGCTCTCAATTTCGGGCACAAAATGCCTTTTTCGGGTGAAAAAGCCTCATTTTTCTGCACAGAGCTCTCAATTTTCTGCACCAAACCCACCTTTTTCACCTGAAAAGCCTCATTTTTCGGAAACACTCTCTCAATTTTACGGTAAAACCCGCCTTTTTCACCTGAAAAGCCTCATTTTCCTACAACAAGCTCTCAATTTTAGGGTAAAACCCGCCTTTTTCGGGTAAAAAAGCCTCATTTTCCTACAACAAGCTCTCAATTTTAGGGTAAAACCTGCCTTTTTCGGGTAAAAAAGCCTCATTTTCCTACAACAAGCTCGCAATTTTAGGGCACAAAATGCCCTTTTCACCAGAAAAGCCTCATTTTTCTGCACCAAGCTCTCAATTTTAGCACCAAACCCACCTTTTTCACCTGAAAAGCCTCATTTTTCTGCACCAATATTTCAATGTTATGGACAAGCTCTCCTTTTTTGGTTGAAAAGCCTCATTTTTCTGCACCAAGCTCTCAATTTTAGGGACAAGCTCTCAATTTTCAGATTAAAAGCCTCATTTTTCTTCACCAATATCTCAATTTATGGCACAAACCTCCTTTTTCAGATTAAAAGCCTCATTTTCCTACTCCAAGCTCCCAATTTTAGGGACAAGCTCTCAATTTTTGGGTGAAAAGCCTCATTTTTCTTCACCAATATCTCAATTTTAGGGCACAAACCTCCTTTTTCAGATTAAAAGCCTCATTTTTCTGCACCAATATCTCAATTTTAGGGCACAAACCTCCTTTTTCAGATTAAAAGCCTCATTTTCCTACTCCAAGCTCTCAATTTTAGGGCACAAACCCCCATTTTACCTCTCAAAGATTAATTTTTGGCATCCAAAGTTTTGATTCTACAGGTAACAACCTCCCTTTTATGCAGCAGTGCCTCGTTTCCTGGGCCCTAACTCTACTTTTATACAGCACAAACCCTATCATGGGGGCTAAACCCACGCTTTTGGGGTGAAAAACCTCATTTTTCTGTACCAAGCTCTCAATTTTAGGGCGGAAACAACCTTTTTCTGCTGAAAAGCCTCATTTTTCTGCAACAAGCTCTCAATTTTAGGGTAAAACCCACCTTTTTTGGGTGGAAAAGCCTCATTTTTCTGCACCAATATCTCAATTTTAGGGCACAAACCTCCTTTTTCAGATTAAAAGCCTCATTTTCCTACTCCAAGCTCTCAATTTTAGGGCACAAACCGTCTTTTTCACACGTAAAGCCTCATTTTTCTGCAACAAGCTCTCAATTTTAGCACCAAACCCACCTTTTTCACCTAAAAAGCCTCATTTTTCTGCACCAATATTTCAATGTTATGGACAAGCTCCCTTTTTTGGGTGAAAAGCCTCATTTTTCTGCACCAATAGCGCAATTTTAAGGCCAAACCTGCATTTTTCAGATGAAAAGCCTCATTTTTCTGTACCAAGCTCTCCATTTTAGGGCAGAAACCGCATTTCTGCGGGTGAAAAGAATCATTTTTCTTCACCAAGCTCTCAATTTTAGGGTAAAACCCACCTTTTTTGGGTGGAAAAGCCTCATTTTTCTGCACCAATATCTCAATTTTAGGGCACAAACCTCCGTTTTCAGATTAAAAGCCTCATTTTCCTACTCCAAGCTCTAAATTTTAGGGACAAGCTCTCAATTTTTGGGTGAAAAGCCTCATTTTTCTGCACCAAGCTCTCAATTTTAGGGACAAGCTCTCAATTTTTGGGTGAAAAGCCTCATTTTTCTTCACCAATATCTCAATTTTAGGGCACAAACCTCCTTTTTCAGATTAAAAGCCTCATTTTCCTACTCCAAGCTCTCAATTTTAGGGACAAGCTCTCAATTTTTGGGTGAAAAGCCTCAATTTTCTTCACCAATATCTCAATTTTAGGGCACAAACCTCCTTTTTCAGATTAAAAGCCTCATTTTCCTACTCCAAGCTCTCAATTTTAGGGCACAAACCCCCATTTTACCTCTCAAAGATTAATTTTTGGCATCCAAAGTTTTGATTCTACAGGTAACAACCTCCCTTTTATGCAGCAGTGCCTCGTTTCCAGGGCCCTACCTCTCCTTTTTTACAGCACAAACCCTATCATGGGGGCTAAACCCGCGTTTTTGGGGTGAAAAGCCTCATTTTTCTGCACCAAGCTCTCAATTTCGGGCACAAAATGCCTTTTTCGGGTGAAAAAGCCTCATTTTTCTGCACAGAGCTCTCAATTTTCTGCACCAAACCCACCTTTTTCACCTGAAAAGCCTCATTTTTCGGAAACACTCTCTCAATTTTACGGTAAAACCCGCCTTTTTCACCTGAAAAGCCTCATTTTCCTACAACAAGCTCTCAATTTTAGGGTAAAACCCGCCTTTTTCGGGTAAAAAAGCCTCATTTTCCTACAACAAGCTCTCAATTTTAGGGTAAAACCTGCCTTTTTCGGGTAAAAAAGCCTCATTTTCCTACAACAAGCTCGCAATTTTAGGGCACAAAATGCCCTTTTCACCAGAAAAGCCTCATTTTTCTGCACCAAGCTCTCAATTTTAGCACCAAACCCACCTTTTTCACCTGAAAAGCCTCATTTTTCTGCACCAATATTTCAATGTTATGGACAAGCTCTCCTTTTTTGGGTGAAAAGCCTCATTTTTCTGCACCAAGCTCTCAATTTTAGGGACAAGCTCTCAATTTTCAGATTAAAAGCCTCATTTTTCTTCACCAATATCTCAATTTATGGCACAAACCTCCTTTTTCAGATTAAAAGCCTCATTTTCCTACTCCAAGCTCCCAATTTTAGGGACAAGCTCTCAATTTTTGGGTGAAAAGCCTCATTTTTCTTCACCAATATCTCAATTTTAGGGCACAAACCTCCTTTTTCAGGTTAAAAGCCTCATTTTTCTGCACCAATATCTCAATTTTAGGGCACAAACCTCCTTTTTCAGATTAAAAGCCTCATTTTCCTACTCCAAGCTCTCAATTTTAGGGCACAAACCCCCATTTTACCTCTCAAAGATTAATTTTTGGCATCCAAGCTTTTGATTCTACAGGTAACAACCTCCCTTTTATGCAGCAGTGCCTCGTTTCCAGGGCCCTACCTCTCCTTTTTTACAGCACAAACCCTATCATGGGGGCTAAACCCACGCTTTTGGGGTGAAAAACCTCATTTTTCTGTACCAAGCTCTCAATTTTAGGGCGGAAACAACCTTTTTCTGCTGAAAAGCCTCATTTTTCTGCAACAAGCTCTCAATTTTAGGGTAAAACCCACCTTTTTTGGGTGGAAAAGCCTCATTTTTCTGCACCAATATCTCAATTTTAGGGCACAAACCTCCTTTTTCAGATTAAAAGCCTCATTTTCCTACTCCAAGCTCTCAATTTTAGGGCACAAACCCCCATTTTACCTCTCAAAGATTAATTTTTGGCATCCAAGCTTTTGATTCTACAGGTAACAACCTCCCTTTTATGCAGCAGTGCCTCGTTTCCAGGGCCCTACCTCTCCTTTTTTACAGCACAAACCCTATCATGGGGGCTAAACCCGCGTTTTTGGGGTGAAAAGCCTCATTTTTCTGCACCAAGCTCTCAATTTCGGGCACAAAATGCCTTTTTCGGGTGAAAAAGCCTCATTTTTCTGCACAGAGCTCTCAATTTTCTGCACCAAACCCACCTTTTTCACCTGAAAAGCCTCATTTTTCGGAAACACTCTCTCAATTTTACGGTAAAACCCGCCTTTTTCACCTGAAAAGCCTCATTTTCCTACAACAAGCTCTCAATTTTAGGGTAAAACCCGCCTTTTTCGGGTAAAAAAGCCTCATTTTCCTACAACAAGCTCTCAATTTTAGGGTAAAACCTGCCTTTTTCGGGTAAAAAAGCCTCATTTTCCTACAACAAGCTCGCAATTTTAGGGCACAAAATGCCCTTTTCACCAGAAAAGCCTCATTTTTCTGCACCAAGCTCTCAATTTTAGCACCAAACCCACCTTTTTCACCTGAAAAGCCTCATTTTTCTGCACCAATATTTCAATGTTATGGACAAGCTCTCCTTTTTTGGGTGAAAAGCCTCATTTTTCTGCACCAAGCTCTCAATTTTAGGGACAAGCTCTCAATTTTCAGATTAAAAGCCTCATTTTTCTTCACCAATATCTCAATTTATGGCACAAACCTCCTTTTTAAGATTAAAAGCCTCATTTTCCTACTCCAAGCTCCCAATTTTAGGGACAAGCTCTCATTTTTTGGGGGAAAAGCCTCATTTTTCTTCACCAATATCTCAATTTTAGGGCACAAACCTCCTTTTTCAGGTTAAAAGCCTCATTTTTCTGCACCAATATCTCAATTTTAGGGCACAAACCTCCTTTTTCAGATTAAAAGCCTCATTTTCCTACTCCAAGCTCTCAATTTTAGGGCACAAACCCCCATTTTACCTCTCAAAGATTAATTTTTGGCATCCAAGCTTTTGATTCTACAGGTAACAACCTCCCTTTTATGCAGCAGTGCCTCGTTTCCAGGGCCCTACCTCTCCTTTTTTACAGCACAAACCCTATCATGGGGGCTAAACCCGCGTTTTTGGGGTGAAAAGCCTCATTTTTCTGCACCAAGCTCTCAATTTCGGGCACAAAATGCCTTTTTCGGGTGAAAAAGCCTCATTTTTCTGCACAGAGCTCTCAATTTTCTGCACCAAACCCACCTTTTTCACCTGAAAAGCCTCATTTTTCGGAAACACTCTCTCAATTTTACGGTAAAACCCGCCTTTTTCACCTGAAAAGCCTCATTTTCCTACAACAAGCTCTCAATTTTAGGGTAAAACCCGCCTTTTTCGGGTAAAAAAGCCTCATTTTCCTACAACAAGCTCTCAATTTTAGGGTAAAACCTGCCTTTTTCGGGTAAAAAAGCCTCATTTTCCTACAACAAGCTCGCAATTTTAGGGCACAAAATGCCCTTTTCACCAGAAAAGCCTCATTTTTCTGCACCAAGCTCTCAATTTTAGCACCAAACCCACCTTTTTCACCTGAAAAGCCTCATTTTTCTGCACCAATATTTCAATGTTATGGACAAGCTCTCCTTTTTTGGTTGAAAAGCCTCATTTTTCTGCACCAAGCTCTCAATTTTAGGGACAAGCTCTCAATTTTCAGATTAAAAGCCTCATTTTTCTTCACCAATATCTCAATTTATGGCACAAACCTCCTTTTTCAGATTAAAAGCCTCATTTTCCTACTCCAAGCTCCCAATTTTAGGGACAAGCTCTCAATTTTTGGGTGAAAAGCCTCATTTTTCTTCACCAATATCTCAATTTTAGGGCACAAACCTCCTTTTTCAGATTAAAAGCCTCATTTTTCTGCACCAATATCTCAATTTTAGGGCACAAACCTCCTTTTTCAGATTAAAAGCCTCATTTTCCTACTCCAAGCTCTCAATTTTAGGGCACAAACCCCCATTTTACCTCTCAAAGATTAATTTTTGGCATCCAAAGTTTTGATTCTACAGGTAACAACCTCCCTTTTATGCAGCAGTGCCTCGTTTCCTGGGCCCTAACTCTACTTTTATACAGCACAAACCCTATCATGGGGGCTAAACCCACGCTTTTGGGGTGAAAAACCTCATTTTTCTGTACCAAGCTCTCAATTTTAGGGCGGAAACAACCTTTTTCTGCTGAAAAGCCTCATTTTTCTGCAACAAGCTCTCAATTTTAGGGTAAAACCCACCTTTTTTGGGTGGAAAAGCCTCATTTTTCTGCACCAATATCTCAATTTTAGGGCACAAACCTCCTTTTTCAGATTAAAAGCCTCATTTTCCTACTCCAAGCTCTCAATTTTAGGGCACAAACCGTCTTTTTCACACGTAAAGCCTCATTTTTCTGCAACAAGCTCTCAATTTTAGCACCAAACCCACCTTTTTCACCTAAAAAGCCTCATTTTTCTGCACCAATATTTCAATGTTATGGACAAGCTCCCTTTTTTGGGTGAAAAGCCTCATTTTTCTGCACCAATAGCGCAATTTTAAGGCCAAACCTGCATTTTTCAGATGAAAAGCCTCATTTTTCTGTACCAAGCTCTCCATTTTAGGGCAGAAACCGCATTTCTGCGGGTGAAAAGAATCATTTTTCTTCACCAAGCTCTCAATTTTAGGGTAAAACCCACCTTTTTTGGGTGGAAAAGCCTCATTTTTCTGCACCAATATCTCAATTTTAGGGCACAAACCTCCGTTTTCAGATTAAAAGCCTCATTTTCCTACTCCAAGCTCTAAATTTTAGGGACAAGCTCTCAATTTTTGGGTGAAAAGCCTCATTTTTCTGCACCAAGCTCTCAATTTTAGGGACAAGCTCTCAATTTTTGGGTGAAAAGCCTCATTTTTCTTCACCAATATCTCAATTTTAGGGCACAAACCTCCTTTTTCAGATTAAAAGCCTCATTTTCCTACTCCAAGCTCTCAATTTTAGGGACAAGCTCTCAATTTTTGGGTGAAAAGCCTCAATTTTCTTCACCAATATCTCAATTTTAGGGCACAAACCTCCTTTTTCAGATTAAAAGCCTCATTTTCCTACTCCAAGCTCTCAATTTTAGGGCACAAACCCCCATTTTACCTCTCAAAGATTAATTTTTGGCATCCAAAGTTTTGATTCTACAGGTAACAACCTCCCTTTTATGCAGCAGTGCCTCGTTTCCAGGGCCCTACCTCTCCTTTTTTACAGCACAAACCCTATCATGGGGGCTAAACCCGCGTTTTTGGGGTGAAAAGCCTCATTTTTCTGCACCAAGCTCTCAATTTCGGGCACAAAATGCCTTTTTCGGGTGAAAAAGCCTCATTTTTCTGCACAGAGCTCTCAATTTTCTGCACCAAACCCACCTTTTTCACCTGAAAAGCCTCATTTTTCGGAAACACTCTCTCAATTTTACGGTAAAACCCGCCTTTTTCACCTGAAAAGCCTCATTTTCCTACAACAAGCTCTCAATTTTAGGGTAAAACCCGCCTTTTTCGGGTAAAAAAGCCTCATTTTCCTACAACAAGCTCGCAATTTTAGGGTAAAACCTGCCTTTTTCGGGTAAAAAAGCCTCATTTTCCTACAACAAGCTCGCAATTTTAGGGCACAAAATGCCCTTTTCACCAGAAAAGCCTCATTTTTCTGCACCAAGCTCTCAATTTTAGCACCAAACCCACCTTTTTCACCTGAAAAGCCTCATTTTTCTGCACCAATATTTCAATGTTATGGACAAGCTCTCCTTTTTTGGGTGAAAAGCCTCATTTTTCTGCACCAAGCTCTCAATTTTAGGGACAAGCTCTCAATTTTCAGATTAAAAGCCTCATTTTTCTTCACCAATATCTCAATTTATGGCACAAACCTCCTTTTTCAGATTAAAAGCCTCATTTTCCTACTCCAAGCTCCCAATTTTAGGGACAAGCTCTCAATTTTTGGGTGAAAAGCCTCATTTTTCTTCACCAATATCTCAATTTTAGGGCACAAACCTCCTTTTTCAGGTTAAAAGCCTCATTTTTCTGCACCAATATCTCAATTTTAGGGCACAAACCTCCTTTTTCAGATTAAAAGCCTCATTTTCCTACTCCAAGCTCTCAATTTTAGGGCACAAACCCCCATTTTACCTCTCAAAGATTAATTTTTGGCATCCAAAGTTTTGATTCTACAGGTAACAACCTCCCTTTTATGCAGCAGTGCCTCGTTTCCAGGGCCCTACCTCTCCTTTTTTACAGCACAAACCCTATCATGGGGGCTAAACCCGCGTTTTTGGGGTGAAAAGCCTCATTTTTCTGCACCAAGCTCTCAATTTCGGGCACAAAATGCCTTTTTCGGGTGAAAAAGCCTCATTTTTCTGCACAGAGCTCTCAATTTTCTGCACCAAACCCACCTTTTTCACCTGAAAAGCCTCATTTTTCTGAAACACTCTCTCAATTTTACGGTAAAACCCACCTTTTTCACCTGAAAAGCCTCATTTTCCTACAACAAGCTCTCAATTTTAGGGTAAAACCTGCCTTTTTCGGGTAAAAAAGCCTCATTTTCCTACAACAAGCTCGCAATTTTAGGGTAAAACCTGCCTTTTTCGGGTAAAAAAGCCTCATTTTCCTACAACAAGCTCGCAATTTTAGGGCACAAAATGCCCTTTTCACCAGAAAAGCCTCATTTTTCTGCACCAAGCTCTCAATTTTAGCACCAAACCCACCTTTTTCACCTGAAAAGCCTCATTTTTCTGCACCAATATTTCAATGTTATGGACAAGCTCTCCTTTTTTGGGTGAAAAGCCTCATTTTTCTGCACCAAGCTCTCAATTTTAGGGACAAGCTCTCAATTTTCAGATTAAAAGCCTCATTTTTCTTCACCAATATCTCAATTTATGGCACAAACCTCCTTTTTCAGATTAAAAGCCTCATTTTCCTACTCCAAGCTCCCAATTTTAGGGACAAGCTCTCAATTTTTGGGTGAAAAGCCTCATTTTTCTTCACCAATATCTCAATTTTAGGGCACAAACCTCCTTTTTCAGGTTAAAAGCCTCATTTTTCTGCACCAATATCTCAATTTTAGGGCACAAACCTCCTTTTTCAGATTAAAAGCCTCATTTTCCTACTCCAAGCTCTCAATTTTAGGGCACAAACCCCCATTTTACCTCTCAAAGATTAATTTTTGGCATCCAAAGTTTTGATTCTACAGGTAACAACCTCCCTTTTATGCAGCAGTGCCTCGTTTCCAGGGCCCTACCTCTCCTTTTTTACAGCACAAACCCTATCATGGGGGCGAAACCCGCGTTTTTGGGGTGAAAAGCCTCATTTTTCTGCACCAAGCTCTCAATTTCGGGCACAAAATACCTTTTTCGGGTGAAAAAGCCTCATTTTTCTGCACAGAGCTCTCAATTTTCTGCACCAAACCCACCTTTTTCACCTGAAAAGCCTCATTTTTCTGAAACACTCTCTCAATTTTACGGTAAAACCCGCCTTTTTCACCTGAAAAGCCTCATTTTCCTACAACAAGCTCTCAATTTTAGGGTAAAACCCGCCTTTTTCGGGTAAAAAAGCCTCATTTTCCTACAACAAGCTCGCAATTTTAGGGTAAAACCTGCCTTTTTCGGGTAAAAAAGCCTCATTTTCCTACAACAAGCTCGCAATTTTAGGGCACAAAATGCCCTTTTCACCAGAAAAGCCTCATTTTTCTGCACCAAGCTCTCAATTTTAGCACCAAACCCACCTTTTTCACCTGAAAAGCCTCATTTTTCTGCACCAATATTTCAATGTTATGGACAAGCTCTCCTTTTTTGGGTGAAAAGCCTCATTTTTCTGCACCAAGCTCTCAATTTTAGGGACAAGCTCTCAATTTTCAGATTAAAAGCCTCATTTTTCTTCACCAATATCTCAATTTATGGCACAAACCTCCTTTTTAAGATTAAAAGCCTCATTTTCCTACTCCAAGCTCCCAATTTTAGGGACAAGCTCTCAATTTTTGGGTGAAAAGCCTCATTTTTCTTCACCAATATCTCAATTTTAGGGCACAAACCTCCTTTTTCAGGTTAAAAGCCTCATTTTTCTGCACCAATATCTCAATTTTAGGGCACAAACCTCCTTTTTCAGATTAAAAGCCTCATTTTCCTACTCCAAGCTCTCAATTTTAGGGCACAAACCCCCATTTTACCTCTCAAAGATTAATTTTTGGCATCCAAAGTTTTGATTCTACAGGTAACAACCTCCCTTTTATGCAGCAGTGCCTCGTTTCCAGGGCCCTACCTCTCCTTTTTTACAGCACAAACCCTATCATGGGGGCTAAACCCGCGTTTTTGGGGTGAAAAGCCTCATTCTTCTGCACCAAGCTCTCAATTTCGGGCACAAAATGCCTTTTTCGGGTGAAAAAGCCTCATTTTTCTGCACAGAGCTCTCAATTTTCTGCACCAAACCCACCTTTTTCACCTGAAAAGCCTCATTTTTCGGAAACACTCTCTCAATTTTACGGTAAAACCCGCCTTTTTCACCTGAAAAGCCTCATTTTCCTACAACAAGCTCTCAATTTTAGGGTAAAACCCGCCTTTTTCGGGTAAAAAAGCCTCATTTTCCTACAACAAGCTCGCAATTTTAGGGTAAAACCTGCCTTTTTCGGGTAAAAAAGCCTCATTTTCCTACAACAAGCTCGTAATTTTAGGGCACAAAATGCCCTTTTCACCAGAAAAGCCTCATTTTTCTGCACCAAGCTCTCAATTTTAGCACCAAACCCACCTTTTTCACCTGAAAAGCCTCATTTTTCTGCACCAATATTTCAATGTTATGGACAAGCTCTCCTTTTTTGGGTGAAAAGCCTCATTTTTCTGCACCAAGCTCTCAATTTTAGGGACAAGCTCTCAATTTTCAGATTAAAAGCCTCAATTTCTTCACCAATATCTCAATTTATGGCACAAACCTCCTTTTTCAGATTAAAAGCCTCATTTTCCTACTCCAAGCTCTCAATTTTAGGGACAAGCTCTCAATTTTTGGGTGAAAAGCCTCATTTTTCTTCACCAATATCTCAACTTTAGGGCACAAACCTCCTTTTTCAGGTTAAAAGCCTCATTTTTCTGCACCAATATCTCAATTTTAGGGCACAAACCTCCGTTTTCAGATTAAAAGCCTCATTTTCCTACTCCAAGCTCTCAATTTTAGGGCACAAACCCCCATTTTACCTCTCAAAGATTAATTTTTGGCATCCAAAGTTTTGATTCTACAGGTAACAACCTCCCTTTTATGCAGCAGTGCCTCGTTTCCTGGGCCCTAACTCTACTTTTATACAGCACAAACCCTATCATGGGGGCTAAACCCACGCTTTTGGGGTGAAAAACCTCATTTTTCTGTACCAAGCTCTCAATTTTAGGGCGGAAACAACCTTTTTCTGCTGAAAAGCCTCATTTTTCTGCAACAAGCTCTCAATTTTAGGGTAAAACCCACCTTTTTTGGGTGGAAAAGCCTCATTTTTCTGCACCAATATCTCAATTTTAGGGCACAAACCTCCTTTTTCAGATTAAAAGCCTCATTTTCCTACTCCAAGCTCTCAATTTTAGGGCACAAACCGTCTTTTTCACACGTAAAGCCTCATTTTTCTGCAACAAGCTCTCAATTTTAGCACCAAACCCACCTTTTTCACCTAAAAAGCCTCATTTTTCTGCACCAATATTTCAATGTTATGGACAAGCTCCCTTTTTTGGGTGAAAAGCCTCATTTTTCTGCACCAATAGCGCAATTTTAAGGCCAAACCTGCATTTTTCAGATGAAAAGCCTCATTTTTCTGTACCAAGCTCTCCATTTTAGGGCAGAAACCGCATTTCTGCGGGTGAAAAGAATCATTTTTCTTCACCAAGCTCTCAATTTTAGGGTAAAACCCACCTTTTTTGGGTGGAAAAGCCTCATTTTTCTGCACCAATATCTCAATTTTAGGGCACAAACCTCCGTTTTCAGATTAAAAGCCTCATTTTCCTACTCCAAGCTCTCAATTTTAGGGACAAGCTCTCAATTTTTGGGTGAAAAGCCTCATTTTTCTTCACCAATATCTCAATTTTAGGGCACAAACCTCCTTTTTCAGATTAAAAGCCTCATTTTCCTACTCCAAGCTCTCAATTTTAGGGCACAAACCCCCATTTTACCTCTCAAAGATTAATTTTTGGCATCCAAAGTTTTGATTCTACAGGTAACAACCTCCCTTTTATGCAGCAGTGCCTCGTTTCCAGGGCCCTACCTCTCCTTTTTTACAGCACAAACCCTATCATGGGGGCTAAACCCGCGTTTTTGGGGTGAAAAGCCTCATTCTTCTGCACCAAGCTCTCAATTTCGGGCACAAAATGCCTTTTTCGGGTGAAAAAGCCTCATTTTTCTGCACAGAGCTCTCAATTTTCTGCACCAAACCCACCTTTTTCACCTGAAAAGCCTCATTTTTCGGAAACACTCTCTCAATTTTACGGTAAAACCCGCCTTTTTCACCTGAAAAGCCTCATTTTCCTACAACAAGCTCTCAATTTTAGGGTAAAACCCGCCTTTTTCGGGTAAAAAAGCCTCATTTTCCTACAACAAGCTCGCAATTTTAGGGTAAAACCTGCCTTTTTCGGGTAAAAAAGCCTCATTTTCCTACAACAAGCTCGCAATTTTAGGGCACAAAATGCCCTTTTCACCAGAAAAGCCTCATTTTTCTGCACCAAGCTCTCAATTTTAGCACCAAACCCACCTTTTTCACCTGAAAAGCCTCATTTTTCTGCACCAATATTTCAATGTTATGGACAAGCTCTCCTTTTTTGGGTGAAAAGCCTCATTTTTCTGCACCAAGCTCTCAATTTTAGGGACAAGCTCTCAATTTTCAGATTAAAAGCCTCATTTTTCTTCACCAATATCTCAATTTATGGCACAAACCTCCTTTTTAAGATTAAAAGCCTCATTTTCCTACTCCAAGCTCCCAATTTTAGGGACAAGCTCTCAATTTTTGGGTGAAAAGCCTCATTTTTCTTCACCAATATCTCAATTTTAGGGCACAAACCTCCTTTTTCAGGTTAAAAGCCTCATTTTTCTGCACCAATATCTCAATTTTAGGGCACAAACCTCCGTTTTCAGATTAAAAGCCTCATTTTCCTACTCCAAGCTCTCAATTTTAGGGCACAAACCCCCATTTTACCTCTCAAAGATTAATTTTTGGCATCCAAAGTTTTGATTCTACAGGTAACAACCTCCCTTTTATGCAGCAGTGCCTCGTTTCCAGGGCCCTACCTCTCCTTTTTTACAGCACAAACCCTATCATGGGGGCTAAACCCACGCTTTTGGGGTGAAAAACCTCATTTTTCTGTACCAAGCTCTCAATTTTAGGGCGGAAACAACCTTTTTCTGCTGAAAAGCCTCATTTTTCTGCAACAAGCTCTCAATTTTAGGGTAAAACCCACCTTTTTTGGGTGGAAAAGCCTCATTTTTCTGCACCAATATCTCAATTTTAGGGCACAAACCTCCTTTTTCAGATTAAAAGCCTCATTTTCCTACTCCAAGCTCTCAATTTTAGGGCACAAACCCCCATTTTACCTCTCAAAGATTAATTTTTGGCATCCAAAGTTTTGATTCTACAGGTAACAACCTCCCTTTTATGCAGCAGTGCCTCGTTTCCAGGGCCCTACCTCTCCTTTTTTACAGCACAAACCCTATCATGGGGGCTAAACCCGCGTTTTTGGGGTGAAAAGCCTCATTTTTCTGCACCAAGCTCTCAATTTTGGGCACAAAATGCCTTTTTCGGGTGAAAAAGCCTCATTTTTCTGCACAGAGCTCTCAATTTTCTGCACCAAACCCACCTTTTTCACCTGAAAAGCCTCATTTTTCGGAAACACTCTCTCAATTTTACGGTAAAACCCGCCTTTTTCACCTGAAAAGCCTCATTTTCCTACAACAAGCTCGCAATTTTAGGGTAAAACCTGCCTTTTTCGGGTAAAAAAGCCTCATTTTCCTACAACAAGCTCGCAATTTTAGGGCACAAAATGCCCTTTTCACCAGAAAAGCCTCATTTTTCTGCACCAAGCTCTCAATTTTAGCACCAAACCCACCTTTTTCACCTGAAAAGCCTCATTTTTCTGCACCAATATTTCAATGTTATGGACAAGCTCTCCTTTTTTGGGTGAAAAGCCTCATTTTTCTGCACCAAGCTCTCAATTTTAGGGACAAGCTCTCAATTTTCAGATTAAAAGCCTCATTTTTCTTCACCAATATCTCAATTTATGGCACAAACCTCCTTTTTCAGATTAAAAGCCTCATTTTCCTACTCCAAGCTCCCAATTTTAGGGACAAGCTCTCAATTTTTGGGTGAAAAGCCTCATTTTTCTTCACCAATATCTCAATTTTAGGGCACAAACCTCCTTTTTCAGGTTAAAAGCCTCATTTTTCTGCACCAATATCTCAATTTTAGGGCACAAACCTCCGTTTTCAGATTAAAAGCCTCATTTTCCTACTCCAAGCTCTCAATTTTAGGGCACAAACCCCCATTTTACCTCTCAAAGATTAATTTTTGGCATCCAAAGTTTTGATTCTACAGGTAACAACCTCCCTTTTATGCAGCAGTGCCTCGTTTCCAGGGCCCTACCTCTCCTTTTTTACAGCACAAACCCTATCATGGGGGCTAAACCCGCGTTTTTGGGGTGAAAAGCCTCATTCTTCTGCACCAAGCTCTCAATTTCGGGCACAAAATGCCTTTTTCGGGTGAAAAAGCCTCATTTTTCTGCACAGAGCTCTCAATTTTCTGCACCAAACCCACCTTTTTCACCTGAAAAGCCTCATTTTTCTGAAACACTCTCTCAATTTTACGGTAAAACCCGCCTTTTTCACCTGAAAAGCCTCATTTTCCTACAACAAGCTCTCAATTTTAGGGTAAAACCCGCCTTTTTCGGGTAAAAAAGCCTCATTTTCCTACAACAAGCTCGCAATTTTAGGGTAAAACCTGCCTTTTTCGGGTAAAAAAGCCTCATTTTCCTACAACAAGCTCGTAATTTTAGGGCACAAAATGCCCTTTTCACCAGAAAAGCCTCATTTTTCTGCACCAAGCTCTCAATTTTAGCACCAAACCCACCTTTTTCACCTGAAAAGCCTCATTTTTCTGCACCAATATTTCAATGTTATGGACAAGCTCTCCTTTTTTGGGTGAAAAGCCTCATTTTTCTGCACCAAGCTCTCAATTTTAGGGACAAGCTCTCAATTTTCAGATTAAAAGCCTCAATTTCTTCACCAATATCTCAATTTATGGCACAAACCTCCTTTTTCAGATTAAAAGCCTCATTTTCCTACTCCAAGCTCTCAATTTTAGGGACAAGCTCTCAATTTTTGGGTGAAAAGCCTCATTTTTCTTCACCAATATCTCAACTTTAGGGCACAAACCTCCTTTTTCAGGTTAAAAGCCTCATTTTTCTGCACCAATATCTCAATTTTAGGGCACAAACCTCCGTTTTCAGATTAAAAGCCTCATTTTCCTACTCCAAGCTCTCAATTTTAGGGCACAAACCCCCATTTTACCTCTCAAAGATTAATTTTTGGCATCCAAAGTTTTGATTCTACAGGTAACAACCTCCCTTTTATGCAGCAGTGCCTCGTTTCCTGGGCCCTAACTCTACTTTTATACAGCACAAACCCTATCATGGGGGCTAAACCCACGCTTTTGGGGTGAAAAACCTCATTTTTCTGTACCAAGCTCTCAATTTTAGGGCGGAAACAACCTTTTTCTGCTGAAAAGCCTCATTTTTCTGCAACAAGCTCTCAATTTTAGGGTAAAACCCACCTTTTTTGGGTGGAAAAGCCTCATTTTTCTGCACCAATATCTCAATTTTAGGGCACAAACCTCCTTTTTCAGATTAAAAGCCTCATTTTCCTACTCCAAGCTCTCAATTTTAGGGCACAAACCGTCTTTTTCACACGTAAAGCCTCATTTTTCTGCAACAAGCTCTCAATTTTAGCACCAAACCCACCTTTTTCACCTAAAAAGCCTCATTTTTCTGCACCAATATTTCAATGTTGTGGACAAGCTCCCTTTTTTGGGTGAAAAGCCTCATTTTTCTGCACCAATAGCGCAATTTTAAGGCCAAACCTGCATTTTTCAGATGAAAAGCCTCATTTTTCTGTACCAAGCTCTCCATTTTAGGGCAGAAACCGCATTTCTGCGGGTGAAAAGAATCATTTTTCTTCACCAAGCTCTCAATTTTAGGGTAAAACCCACCTTTTTTGGGTGGAAAAGCCTCATTTTTCTGCACCAATATCTCAATTTTAGGGCACAAACCTCCGTTTTCAGATTAAAAGCCTCATTTTCCTACTCCAAGCTCTCAATTTTAGGGACAAGCTCTCAATTTTTGGGTGAAAAGCCTCATTTTTCTGCACCAAGCTCTCAATTTTAGGGACAAGCACTCAATTTTCAGATTAAAAGCCTCATTTTTCTTCACCAATATCTCAATTTTAGGGCACAAACCTCCTTTTTCAGATTAAAAGCCTCATTTTCCTACTCCAAGCTCTCAATTTTAGGGACAAGCTCTCAATTTTTGGGTGAAAAGCCTCATTTTTCTTCACCAATATCTCAATTTTAGGGCACAAACCTCCTTTTTCAGATTAAAAGCCTCATTTTCCTACTCCAAGCTCTCAATTTTAGGGCACAAACCCCCATTTTACCTCTCAAAGATTAATTTTTGGCATCCAAAGTTTTGATTCTACAGGTAACAACCTCCCTTTTATGCAGCAGTGCCTCGTTTCCAGGGCCCTACCTCTCCTTTTTTACAGCACAAACCCTATCATGGGGGCTAAACCCGCGTTTTTGGGGTGAAAAGCCTCATTTTTCTGCACCAAGCTCTCAATTTCGGGCACAAAATGCCTTTTTCGGGTGAAAAAGCCTCATTTTTCTGCACAGAGCTCTCAATTTTCTGCACCAAACCCACCTTTTTCACCTGAAAAGCCTCATTTTTCGGAAACACTCTCTCAATTTTACGGTAAAACCCGCCTTTTTCACCTGAAAAGCCTCATTTTCCTACAACAAGCTCTCAATTTTAGGGTAAAACCCGCCTTTTTCGGGTAAAAAAGCCTCATTTTCCTACAACAAGCTCGCAATTTTAGGGTAAAACCTGCCTTTTTCGGGTAAAAAAGCCTCATTTTCCTACAACAAGCTCGCAATTTTAGGGCACAAAATGCCCTTTTCACCAGAAAAGCCTCATTTTTCTGCACCAAGCTCTCAATTTTAGCACCAAACCCACCTTTTTCACCTGAAAAGCCTCATTTTTCTGCACCAATATTTCAATGTTATGGACAAGCTCTCCTTTTTTGGGTGAAAAGCCTCATTTTTCTGCACCAAGCTCTCAATTTTAGGGACAAGCTCTCAATTTTCAGATTAAAAGCCTCATTTTTCTTCACCAATATCTCAATTTATGGCACAAACCTCCTTTTTCAGATTAAAAGCCTCATTTTCCTACTCCAAGCTCCCAATTTTAGGGACAAGCTCTCAATTTTTGGGTGAAAAACCTCATTTTTCTTCACCAATATCTCAATTTTAGGGCACAAACCTCCTTTTTCAGGTTAAAAGCCTCATTTTTCTGCACCAATATCTCAATTTTAGGGCACAAACCTCCTTTTTCAGGTTAAAAGCCTCATTTTTCTGCACCAATATCTCAATTTTAGGGCACAAACCTCCTTTTTCAGATTAAAAGCCTCATTTTCCTACTCCAAGCTCTCAATTTTAGGGCACAAACCCCCATTTTACCTCTCAAAGATTAATTTTTGGCATCCAAAGTTTTGATTCTACAGGTAACAACCTCCCTTTTATGCAGCAGTGCCTCGTTTCCAGGGCCCTACCTCTCCTTTTTTACAGCACAAACCCTATCATGGGGGCTAAACCCGCGTTTTTGGGGTGAAAAGCCTCATTTTTCTGCACCAAGCTCTCAATTTCGGGCACAAAATGCCTTTTTCGGGTGAAAAAGCCTCATTTTTCTGCACAGAGCTCTCAATTTTCTGCACCAAACCCACCTTTTTCACCTGAAAAGCCTCATTTTTCGGAAACACTCTCTCAATTTTACGGTAAAACCCGCCTTTTTCACCTGAAAAGCCTCATTTTCCTACAACAAGCTCTCAATTTTAGGGTAAAACCCGCCTTTTTCGGGTAAAAAAGCCTCATTTTCCTACAACAAGCTCTCAATTTTAGGGTAAAACCTGCCTTTTTCGGGTAAAAAAGCCTCATTTTCCTACAACAAGCTCGCAATTTTAGGGCACAAAATGCCCTTTTCACCAGAAAAGCCTCATTTTTCTGCACCAAGCTCTCAATTTTAGCACCAAACCCACCTTTTTCACCTGAAAAGCCTCATTTTTCTGCACCAATATTTCAATGTTATGGACAAGCTCTCCTTTTTTGGGTGAAAAGCCTCATTTTTCTGCACCAAGCTCTCAATTTTAGGGACAAGCTCTCAATTTTCAGATTAAAAGCCTCATTTTTCTTCACCAATATCTCAATTTATGGCACAAACCTCCTTTTTAAGATTAAAAGCCTCATTTTCCTACTCCAAGCTCCCAATTTTAGGGACAAGCTCTCAATTTTTGGGTGAAAAACCTCATTTTTCTTCACCAATATCTCAATTTTAGGGCACAAACCTCCTTTTTCAGGTTAAAAGCCTCATTTTTCTGCACCAATATCTCAATTTTAGGGCACAAACCTCCTTTTTCAGGTTAAAAGCCTCATTTTTCTGCACCAATATCTCAATTTTAGGGCACAAACCTCCTTTTTCAGATTAAAAGCCTCATTTTCCTACTCCAAGCTCTCAATTTTAGGGCACAAACCCCCATTTTACCTCTCAAAGATTAATTTTTGGCATCCAAAGTTTTGATTCTACAGGTAACAACCTCCCTTTTATGCAGCAGTGCCTCGTTTCCAGGGCCCTACCTCTCCTTTTTTACAGCACAAACCCTATCATGGGGGCTAAACCCGCGTTTTTGGGGTGAAAAGCCTCATTTTTCTGCACCAAGCTCTCAATTTCGGGCACAAAATGCCTTTTTCGGGTGAAAAAGCCTCATTTTTCTGCACAGAGCTCTCAATTTTCTGCACCAAACCCACCTTTTTCACCTGAAAAGCCTCATTTTTCGGAAACACTCTCTCAATTTTACGGTAAAACCCGCCTTTTTCACCTGAAAAGCCTCATTTTCCTACAACAAGCTCTCAATTTTAGGGTAAAACCCGCCTTTTTCGGGTAAAAAAGCCTCATTTTCCTACAACAAGCTCTCAATTTTAGGGTAAAACCTGCCTTTTTCGGGTAAAAAAGCCTCATTTTCCTACAACAAGCTCGCAATTTTAGGGCACAAAATGCCCTTTTCACCAGAAAAGCCTCATTTTTCTGCACCAAGCTCTCAATTTTAGCACCAAACCCACCTTTTTCACCTGAAAAGCCTCATTTTTCTGCACCAATATTTCAATGTTATGGACAAGCTCTCCTTTTTTGGGTGAAAAGCCTCATTTTTCTGCACCAATATCTCAATTTATGGCACAAACCTCCTTTTTAAGATTAAAAGCCTCATTTTCCTACTCCAAGCTCCCAATTTTAGGGACAAGCTCTCAATTTTTGGGTGAAAAGCCTCATTTTTCTTCACCAATATCTCAATTTTAGGGCACAAACCTCCTTTTTCAGGTTAAAAGCCTCATTTTTCTGCACCAATATCTCAATTTTAGGGCACAAACCTCCGTTTTCAGATTAAAAGCCTCATTTTCCTACTCCAAGCTCTCAATTTTAGGGCACAAACCCCCATTTTACCTCTCAAAGATTAATTTTTGGCATCCAAAGTTTTGATTCTACAGGTAACAACCTCCCTTTTATGCAGCAGTGCCTCGTTTCCAGGGCCCTACCTCTCCTTTTTTACAGCACAAACCCTATCATGGGGGCTAAACCCACGCTTTTGGGGTGAAAAACCTCATTTTTCTGTACCAAGCTCTCAATTTTAGGGCGGAAACAACCTTTTTCTGCTGAAAAGCCTCATTTTTCTGCAACAAGCTCTCAATTTTAGGGTAAAACCCACCTTTTTTGGGTGGAAAAGCCTCATTTTTCTGCACCAATATCTCAATTTTAGGGCACAAACCTCCTTTTTCAGATTAAAAGCCTCATTTTCCTACTCCAAGCTCTCAATTTTAGGGCACAAACCCCCATTTTACCTCTCAAAGATTAATTTTTGGCATCCAAAGTTTTGATTCTACAGGTAACAACCTCCCTTTTATGCAGCAGTGCCTCGTTTCCAGGGCCCTACCTCTCCTTTTTTACAGCACAAACCCTATCATGGGGGCTAAACCCGCGTTTTTGGGGTGAAAAGCCTCATTTTTCTGCACCAAGCTCTCAATTTTGGGCACAAAATGCCTTTTTCGGGTGAAAAAGCCTCATTTTTCTGCACAGAGCTCTCAATTTTCTGCACCAAACCCACCTTTTTCACCTGAAAAGCCTCATTTTTCGGAAACACTCTCTCAATTTTACGGTAAAACCCGCCTTTTTCACCTGAAAAGCCTCATTTTCCTACAACAAGCTCGCAATTTTAGGGTAAAACCTGCCTTTTTCGGGTAAAAAAGCCTCATTTTCCTACAACAAGCTCGCAATTTTAGGGCACAAAATGCCCTTTTCACCAGAAAAGCCTCATTTTTCTGCACCAAGCTCTCAATTTTAGCACCAAACCCACCTTTTTCACCTGAAAAGCCTCATTTTTCTGCACCAATATTTCAATGTTATGGACAAGCTCTCCTTTTTTGGGTGAAAAGCCTCATTTTTCTGCACCAAGCTCTCAATTTTAGGGACAAGCTCTCAATTTTCAGATTAAAAGCCTCATTTTTCTTCACCAATATCTCAATTTATGGCACAAACCTCCTTTTTCAGATTAAAAGCCTCATTTTCCTACTCCAAGCTCCCAATTTTAGGGACAAGCTCTCAATTTTTGGGTGAAAAGCCTCATTTTTCTTCACCAATATCTCAATTTTAGGGCACAAACCTCCTTTTTCAGGTTAAAAGCCTCATTTTTCTGCACCAATATCTCAATTTTAGGGCACAAACCTCCTTTTTCAGATTAAAAGCCTCATTTTCCTACTCCAAGCTCCCAATTTTAGGGACAAGCTCTCAATTTTTGGGTGAAAAGCCTCATTTTTCTTCACCAATATCTCAATTTTAGGGCACAAACCTCCTTTTTCAGGTTAAAAGCCTCATTTTTCTGCACCAATATCTCAATTTTAGGGCACAAACCTCCTTTTTCAGATTAAAAGCCTCATTTTCCTACTCCAAGCTCTCAATTTTAGGGCACAAACCCCCATTTTACCTCTCAAAGATTAATTTTTGGCATCCAAAGTTTTGATTCTACAGGTAACAACCTCCCTTTTATGCAGCAGTGCCTCGTTTCCTGGGCCCTAACTCTACTTTTATACAGCACAAACCCTATCATGGGGGCTAAACCCACGCTTTTGGGGTGAAAAACCTCATTTTTCTGTACCAAGCTCTCAATTTTAGGGCGGAAACAACCTTTTTCTGCTGAAAAGCCTCATTTTTCTGCAACAAGCTCTCAATTTTAGGGTAAAACCCACCTTTTTTGGGTGGAAAAGCCTCATTTTTCTGCACCAATATCTCAATTTTAGGGCACAAACCTCCTTTTTCAGATTAAAAGCCTCATTTTCCTACTCCAAGCTCTCAATTTTAGGGCACAAACCGTCTTTTTCACACGTAAAGCCTCATTTTTCTGCAACAAGCTCTCAATTTTAGCACCAAACCCACCTTTTTCACCTAAAAAGCCTCATTTTTCTGCACCAATATTTCAATGTTATGGACAAGCTCCCTTTTTTGGGTGAAAAGCCTCATTTTTCTGCACCAATAGCGCAATTTTAAGGCCAAACCTGCATTTTTCAGATGAAAAGCCTCATTTTTCTGTACCAAGCTCTCCATTTTAGGGCAGAAACCGCATTTCTGCGGGTGAAAAGAATCATTTTTCTTCACCAAGCTCTCAATTTTAGGGTAAAACCCACCTTTTTTGGGTGGAAAAGCCTCATTTTTCTGCACCAATATCTCAATTTTAGGGCACAAACCTCCGTTTTCAGATTAAAAGCCTCATTTTCCTACTCCAAGCTCTCAATTTTAGGGACAATCTCTCAATTTTTGGGTGAAAAGCCTCATTTTTCTGCACCAAGCTCTCAATTTTAGGGACAAGCTCTCAATTTTTGGGTGAAAAGCCTCATTTTTCTTCACCAATATCTCAGTTTTAGGGCACAAACCTCCTTTTTCAGATTAAAAGCCTCATTTTCCTACTCCAAGCTCTCAATTTTAGGGCACAAACCCCCATTTTACCTCTCAAAGATTAATTTTTGGCATCCAAAGTTTTGATTCTACAGGTAACAACCTCCCTTTTATGCAGCAGTGCCTCGTTTCCAGGGCCCTACCTCTCCTTTTTTACAGCACAAACCCTATCATGGGGGCTAAACCCGCGTTTTTGGGGTGAAAAGCCTCATTTTTCTGCACCAAGCTCTCAATTTCGGGCACAAAATGCCTTTTTCGGGTGAAAAAGCCTCATTTTTCTGCACAGAGCTCTCAATTTTCTGCACCAAACCCACCTTTTTCACCTGAAAAGCCTCATTTTTCGGAAACACTCTCTCAATTTTACGGTAAAACCCGCCTTTTTCACCTGAAAAGCCTCATTTTCCTACAACAAGCTCTCAATTTTAGGGTAAAACCCGCCTTTTTCGGGTAAAAAAGCCTCATTTTCCTACAACAAGCTCTCAATTTTAGGGTAAAACCTGCCTTTTTCGGGTAAAAAAGCCTCATTTTCCTACAACAAGCTCGCAATTTTAGGGCACAAAATGCCCTTTTCACCAGAAAAGCCTCATTTTTCTGCACCAAGCTCTCAATTTTAGCACCAAACCCACCTTTTTCACCTGAAAAGCCTCATTTTTCTGCACCAATATTTCAATGTTATGGACAAGCTCTCCTTTTTTGGTTGAAAAGCCTCATTTTTCTGCACCAAGCTCTCAATTTTAGGGACAAGCTCTCAATTTTCAGATTAAAAGCCTCATTTTTCTTCACCAATATCTCAATTTATGGCACAAACCTCCTTTTTCAGATTAAAAGCCTCATTTTCCTACTCCAAGCTCCCAATTTTAGGGACAAGCTCTCAATTTTTGGGTGAAAAGCCTCATTTTTCTTCACCAATATCTCAATTTTAGGGCACAAACCTCCTTTTTCAGATTAAAAGCCTCATTTTTCTGCACCAATATCTCAATTTTAGGGCACAAACCTCCTTTTTCAGATTAAAAGCCTCATTTTCCTACTCCAAGCTCTCAATTTTAGGGCACAAACCCCCATTTTACCTCTCAAAGATTAATTTTTGGCATCCAAAGTTTTGATTCTACAGGTAACAACCTCCCTTTTATGCAGCAGTGCCTCGTTTCCTGGGCCCTAACTCTACTTTTATACAGCACAAACCCTATCATGGGGGCTAAACCCACGCTTTTGGGGTGAAAAACCTCATTTTTCTGTACCAAGCTCTCAATTTTAGGGCGGAAACAACCTTTTTCTGCTGAAAAGCCTCATTTTTCTGCAACAAGCTCTCAATTTTAGGGTAAAACCCACCTTTTTTGGGTGGAAAAGCCTCATTTTTCTGCACCAATATCTCAATTTTAGGGCACAAACCTCCTTTTTCAGATTAAAAGCCTCATTTTCCTACTCCAAGCTCTCAATTTTAGGGCACAAACCGTCTTTTTCACACGTAAAGCCTCATTTTTCTGCAACAAGCTCTCAATTTTAGCACCAAACCCACCTTTTTCACCTAAAAAGCCTCATTTTTCTGCACCAATATTTCAATGTTATGGACAAGCTCCCTTTTTTGGGTGAAAAGCCTCATTTTTCTGCACCAATAGCGCAATTTTAAGGCCAAACCTGCATTTTTCAGATGAAAAGCCTCATTTTTCTGTACCAAGCTCTCCATTTTAGGGCAGAAACCGCATTTCTGCGGGTGAAAAGAATCATTTTTCTTCACCAAGCTCTCAATTTTAGGGTAAAACCCACCTTTTTTGGGTGGAAAAGCCTCATTTTTCTGCACCAATATCTCAATTTTAGGGCACAAACCTCCGTTTTCAGATTAAAAGCCTCATTTTCCTACTCCAAGCTCTAAATTTTAGGGACAAGCTCTCAATTTTTGGGTGAAAAGCCTCATTTTTCTGCACCAAGCTCTCAATTTTAGGGACAAGCTCTCAATTTTTGGGTGAAAAGCCTCATTTTTCTTCACCAATATCTCAATTTTAGGGCACAAACCTCCTTTTTCAGATTAAAAGCCTCATTTTCCTACTCCAAGCTCTCAATTTTAGGGACAAGCTCTCAATTTTTGGGTGAAAAGCCTCATTTTTCTTCACCAATATCTCAATTTTAGGGCACAAACCTCCTTTTTCAGATTAAAAGCCTCATTTTCCTACTCCAAGCTCTCAATTTTAGGGCACAAACCCCCATTTTACCTCTCAAAGATTAATTTTTGGCATCCAAAGTTTTGATTCTACAGGTAACAACCTCCCTTTTATGCAGCAGTGCCTCGTTTCCAGGGCCCTACCTCTCCTTTTTTACAGCACAAACCCTATCATGGGGGCTAAACCCGCGTTTTTGGGGTGAAAAGCCTCATTTTTCTGCACCAAGCTCTCAATTTCGGGCACAAAATGCCTTTTTCGGGTGAAAAAGCCTCATTTTTCTGCACAGAGCTCTCAATTTTCTGCACCAAACCCACCTTTTTCACCTGAAAAGCCTCATTTTTCGGAAACACTCTCTCAATTTTACGGTAAAACCCGCCTTTTTCACCTGAAAAGCCTCATTTTCCTACAACAAGCTCTCAATTTTAGGGTAAAACCCGCCTTTTTCGGGTAAAAAAGCCTCATTTTCCTACAACAAGCTCGCAATTTTAGGGTAAAACCTGCCTTTTTCGGGTAAAAAAGCCTCATTTTCCTACAACAAGCTCGCAATTTTAGGGCACAAAATGCCCTTTTCACCAGAAAAGCCTCATTTTTCTGCACCAAGCTCTCAATTTTAGCACCAAACCCACCTTTTTCACCTGAAAAGCCTCATTTTTCTGCACCAATATTTCAATGTTATGGACAAGCTCTCCTTTTTTGGGTGAAAAGCCTCATTTTTCTGCACCAAGCTCTCAATTTTAGGGACAAGCTCTCAATTTTCAGATTAAAAGCCTCATTTTTCTTCACCAATATCTCAATTTATGGCACAAACCTCCTTTTTCAGATTAAAAGCCTCATTTTCCTACTCCAAGCTCCCAATTTTAGGGACAAGCTCTCAATTTTTGGGTGAAAAACCTCATTTTTCTTCACCAATATCTCAATTTTAGGGCACAAACCTCCTTTTTCAGGTTAAAAGCCTCATTTTTCTGCACCAATATCTCAATTTTAGGGCACAAACCTCCTTTTTCAGGTTAAAAGCCTCATTTTTCTGCACCAATATCTCAATTTTAGGGCACAAACCTCCTTTTTCAGATTAAAAGCCTCATTTTCCTACTCCAAGCTCTCAATTTTAGGGCACAAACCCCCATTTTACCTCTCAAAGATTAATTTTTGGCATCCAAAGTTTTGATTCTACAGGTAACAACCTCCCTTTTATGCAGCAGTGCCTCGTTTCCAGGGCCCTACCTCTCCTTTTTTACAGCACAAACCCTATCATGGGGGCTAAACCCACGCTTTTGGGGTGAAAAACCTCATTTTTCTTCACCAATATCTCAATTTTAGGGCACAAACCTCCTTTTTCAGATTAAAAGCCTCATTTTCCTACTCCAAGCTCTCAATTTTAGGGACAAGCTCTCAATTTTTGGGTGAAAAGCCTCATTTTTCTTCACCAATATCTCAATTTTAGGGCACAAACCTCCTTTTTCAGATTAAAAGCCTCATTTTCCTACTCCAAGCTCTCAATTTTAGGGCACAAACCCCCATTTTACCTCTCAAAGATTAATTTTTGGCATCCAAAGTTTTGATTCTACAGGTAACAACCTCCCTTTTATGCAGCAGTGCCTCGTTTCCAGGGCCCTACCTCTCCTTTTTTACAGCACAAACCCTATCATGGGGGCTAAACCCGCGTTTTTGGGGTGAAAAGCCTCATTTTTCTGCACCAAGCTCTCAATTTCGGGCACAAAATGCCTTTTTCGGGTGAAAAAGCCTCATTTTTCTGCACAGAGCTCTCAATTTTCTGCACCAAACCCACCTTTTTCACCTGAAAAGCCTCATTTTTCGGAAACACTCTCTCAATTTTACGGTAAACCCCACCTTTTTCACCTGAAAAGCCTCATTTTCCTACAACAAGCTCTCAATTTTAGGGTAAAACCCGCCTTTTTCGGGTAAAAAAGCCTCATTTTCCTACAACAAGCTCGCAATTTTAGGGTAAAACCTGCCTTTTTCGGGTAAAAAAGCCTCATTTTCCTACAACAAGCTCGCAATTTTAGGGCACAAAATGCCCTTTTCACCAGAAAAGCCTCATTTTTCTGCACCAAGCTCTCAATTTTAGCACCAAACCCACCTTTTTCACCTGAAAAGCCTCATTTTTCTGCACCAATATTTCAATGTTATGGACAAGCTCTCCTTTTTTGGGTGAAAAGCCTCATTTTTCTGCACCAAGCTCTCAATTTTAGGGACAAGCTCTCAATTTTCAGATTAAAAGCCTCATTTTTCTTCACCAATATCTCAATTTATGGCACAAACCTCCTTTTTCAGATTAAAAGCCTCATTTTCCTACTCCAAGCTCCCAATTTTAGGGACAAGCTCTCAATTTTTGGGTGAAAAGCCTCATTTTTCTTCACCAATATCTCAATTTTAGGGCACAAACCTCCTTTTTCAGGTTAAAAGCCTCATTTTTCTGCACCAATATCTCAATTTTAGGGCACAAACCTCCGTTTTCAGATTAAAAGCCTCATTTTCCTACTCCAAGCTCTCAATTTTAGGGCACAAACCCCCATTTTACCTCTCAAAGATTAATTTTTGGCATCCAAAGTTTTGATTCTACAGGTAACAACCTCCCTTTTATGCAGCAGTGCCTCGTTTCCTGGGCCCTAACTCTACTTTTATACAGCACAAACCCTATCATGGGGGCTAAACCCACGCTTTTGGGGTGAAAAACCTCATTTTTCTGTACCAAGCTCTCAATTTTAGGGCGGAAACAACCTTTTTCTGCTGAAAAGCCTCATTTTTCTGCAACAAGCTCTCAATTTTAGGGTAAAACCCACCTTTTTTGGGTGGAAAAGCCTCATTTTTCTGCACCAATATCTCAATTTTAGGGCACAAACCTCCTTTTTCAGATTAAAAGCCTCATTTTCCTACTCCAAGCTCTCAATTTTAGGGCACAAACCGTCTTTTTCACACGTAAAGCCTCATTTTTCTGCAACAAGCTCTCAATTTTAGCACCAAACCCACCTTTTTCACCTAAAAAGCCTCATTTTTCTGCACCAATATTTCAATGTTATGGACAAGCTCCCTTTTTTGGGTGAAAAGCCTCATTTTTCTGCACCAATAGCGCAATTTTAAGGCCAAACCTGCATTTTTCAGATGAAAAGCCTCATTTTTCTGTACCAAGCTCTCCATTTTAGGGCAGAAACCGCATTTCTGCGGGTGAAAAGAATCATTTTTCTTCACCAAGCTCTCAATTTTAGGGTAAAACCCACCTTTTTTGGGTGGAAAAGCCTCATTTTTCTGCACCAATATCTCAATTTTAGGGCACAAACCTCCGTTTTCAGATTAAAAGCCTCATTTTCCTACTCCAAGCTCTCAATTTTAGGGATAATCTCTCAATTTTTGGGTGAAAAGCCTCATTTTTCTGCACCAAGCTCTCAATTTTAGGGACAAGCTCTCAATTTTTGGGTGAAAAGCCTCATTTTTCTTCACCAATATCTCAATTTTAGGGCACAAACCTCCTTTTTCAGATTAAAAGCCTCATTTTCCTACTCCAAGCTCTCAATTTTAGGGACAAGCTCTCAATTTTTGGGTGAAAAGCCTCATTTTTCTTCACCAATATCTCAATTTTAGGGCACAAACCTCCTTTTTCAGATTAAAAGCCTCATTTTCCTACTCCAAGCTCTCAATTTTAGGGCACAAACCCCCATTTTACCTCTCAAAGATTAATTTTTGGCATCCAAAGTTTTGATTCTACAGGTAACAACCTCCCTTTTATGCAGCAGTGCCTCGTTTCCAGGGCCCTACCTCTCCTTTTTTACAGCACAAACCCTATCATGGGGGCTAAACCCACGTTTTTGGGGTGAAAAGCCTCATTTTTCTGCACCAAGCTCTCAATTTCGGGCACAAAATGCCTTTTTCGGGTGAAAAAGCCTCATTTTTCTGCACAGAGCTCTCAATTTTCTGCACCAAACCCACCTTTTTCACCTGAAAAGCCTCATTTTTCGGAAACACTCTCTCAATTTTACGGTAAAACCCGCCTTTTTCACCTGAAAAGCCTCATTTTCCTACAACAAGCTCTCAATTTTAGGGTAAAACCCGCCTTTTTCGGGTAAAAAAGCCTCATTTTCCTACAACAAGCTCTCAATTTTAGGGTAAAACCTGCCTTTTTCGGGTAAAAAAGCCTCATTTTCCTACAACAAGCTCTCAATTTTAGGGTAAAACCTGCCTTTTTCGGGTAAAAAAGCCTCATTTTCCTACAACAAGCTCGCAATTTTAGGGCACAAAATGCCCTTTTCACCAGAAAAGCCTCATTTTTCTGCACCAAGCTCTCAATTTTAGCACCAAACCCACCTTTTTCACCTGAAAAGCCTCATTTTTCTGCACCAATATTTCAATGTTATGGACAAGCTCTCCTTTTTTGGGTGAAAAGCCTCATTTTTCTGCACCAAGCTCTCAATTTTAGGGACAAGCTCTCAATTTTCAGATTAAAAGCCTCATTTTTCTTCACCAATATCTCAATTTATGGCACAAACCTCCTTTTTCAGATTAAAAGCCTCATTTTCCTACTCCAAGCTCCCAATTTTAGGGACAAGCTCTCAATTTTTGGGTGAAAAGCCTCATTTTTCTTCACCAATATCTCAATTTTAGGGCACAAACCTCCTTTTTCAGGTTAAAAGCCTCATTTTTCTGCACCAATATCTCAATTTTAGGGCACAAACCTCCTTTTTCAGGTTAAAAGCCTCATTTTTCTGCACCAATATCTCAATTTTAGGGCACAAACCTCCTTTTTCAGATTAAAAGCCTCATTTTCCTACTCCAAGCTCTCAATTTTAGGGCACAAACCCCCATTTTACCTCTCAAAGATTAATTTTTGGCATCCAAAGTTTTGATTCTACAGGTAACAACCTCCCTTTTATGCAGCAGTGCCTCGTTTCCAGGGCCCTACCTCTCCTTTTTTACAGCACAAACCCTATCATGGGGGCTAAACCCGCGTTTTTGGGGTGAAAAGCCTCATTTTTCTGCACCAAGCTCTCAATTTCGGGCACAAAATGCCTTTTTCGGGTGAAAAAGCCTCATTTTTCTGCACAGAGCTCTCAATTTTCTGCACCAAACCCACCTTTTTCACCTGAAAAGCCTCATTTTTCGGAAACACTCTCTCAATTTTACGGTAAAACCCGCCTTTTTCACCTGAAAAGCCTCATTTTCCTACAACAAGCTCTCAATTTTAGGGTAAAACCTGCCTTTTTCGGGTAAAAAAGCCTCATTTTCCTACAACAAGCTCGCAATTTTAGGGCACAAAATGCCCTTTTCACCAGAAAAGCCTCATTTTTCTGCACCAAGCTCTCAATTTTAGCACCAAACCCACCTTTTTCACCTGAAAAGCCTCATTTTTCTGCACCAATATTTCAATGTTATGGACAAGCTCTCCTTTTTTGGGTGAAAAGCCTCATTTTTCTGCACCAAGCTCTCAATTTTAGGGACAAGCTCTCAATTTTCAGATTAAAAGCCTCATTTTTCTTCACCAATATCTCAATTTATGGCACAAACCTCCTTTTTCAGATTAAAAGCCTCATTTTCCTACTCCAAGCTCCCAATTTTAGGGACAAGCTCTCAATTTTTGGGTGAAAAGCCTCATTTTTCTTCACCAATATCTCAATTTTAGGGCACAAACCTCCTTTTTCAGGTTAAAAGCCTCATTTTTCTGCACCAATATCTCAATTTTAGGGCACAAACCTCCGTTTTCAGATTAAAAGCCTCATTTTCCTACTCCAAGCTCTCAATTTTAGGGCACAAACCCCCATTTTACCTCTCAAAGATTAATTTTTGGCATCCAAAGTTTTGATTCTACAGGTAACAACCTCCCTTTTATGCAGCAGTGCCTCGTTTCCAGGGCCCTACCTCTCCTTTTTTACAGCACAAACCCTATCATGGGGGCTAAACCCGCGTTTTTGGGGTGAAAAGCCTCATTTTTCTGCACCAAGCTCTCAATTTCGGCACAAAATGCCTTTTTCGGGTGAAAAAGCCTCATTTTTCTGCACAGAGCTCTCAATTTTCTGCACCAAACCCACCTTTTTCACCTGAAAAGCCTCATTTTTCGGAAACACTCTCTCAATTTTACGGTAAAACCCGCCTTTTTCACCTGAAAAGCCTCATTTTCCTACAACAAGCTCTCAATTTTAGGGTAAAACCCGCCTTTTTCGGGTAAAAAAGCCTCATTTTCCTACAACAAGCTCTCAATTTTAGGGTAAAACCTGCCTTTTTCGGGTAAAAAAGCCTCATTTTCCTACAACAAGCTCGCAATTTTAGGGCACAAAATGCCCTTTTCACCAGAAAAGCCTCATTTTTCTGCACCAAACTCTCAATTTTAGGGTAAAACCTGCCTTTTTCACCTGAAAAGCCTCATTTTTCTGCACCAATATTTCAATGTTATGGACAAGCTCTCCTTTTTTGGGTGAAAAGCCTCATTTTTCTGCACCAAGCTCTCAATTTTAGGGACAAGCTCTCAATTTTCAGATTAAAAGCCTCATTTTTCTTCACCAATATCTCAATTTATGGCACAAACCTCCTTTTTAAGATTAAAAGCTTCATTTTCCTACTCCAAGCTCCCAATTTTAGGGACAAGCTCTCAATTTTTGGGTGAAAAGCCTCATTTTTCTTCACCAATATCTCAATTTTAGGGCACAAACCTCCTTTTTCAGGTTAAAAGCCTCATTTTTCTGCACCAATATCTCAATTTTAGGGCACAAACCTCCGTTTTCAGATTAAAAGCCTCATTTTCCTACTCCAAGCTCTCAATTTTAGGGCACAAACCCCCATTTTACCTCTCAAAGATTAATTTTTGGCATCCAAAGTTTTGATTCTACAGGTAACAACCTCCCTTTTATGCAGCAGTGCCTCGTTTCCTGGGCCCTAACTCTACTTTTATACAGCACAAACCCTATCATGGGGGCTAAACCCACGCTTTTGGGGTGAAAAACCTCATTTTTCTGTACCAAGCTCTCAATTTTAGGGCGGAAACAACCTTTTTCTGCTGAAAAGCCTCATTTTTCTGCAACAAGCTCTCAATTTTAGGGTAAAACCCACCTTTTTTGGGTGGAAAAGCCTCATTTTTCTGCACCAATATCTCAATTTTAGGGCACAAACCTCCTTTTTCAGATTAAAAGCCTCATTTTCCTACTCCAAGCTCTCAATTTTAGGGCACAAACCCCCATTTTACCTCTCAAAGATTAATTTTTGGCATCCAAAGTTTTGATTCTACAGGTAACAACCTCCCTTTTATGCAGCAGTGCCTCGTTTCCAGGGCCCTACCTCTCCTTTTTTACAGCACAAACCCTATCATGGGGGCTAAACCCGCGTTTTTGGGGTGAAAAGCCTCATTTTTCTGCACCAAGCTCTCAATTTCGGGCACAAAATGCCTTTTTCGGGTGAAAAAGCCTCATTTTTCTGCACAGAGCTCTCAATTTTCTGCACCAAACCCACCTTTTTCACCTGAAAAGCCTCATTTTTCGGAAACACTCTCTCAATTTTACGGTAAAACCCGCCTTTTTCACCTGAAAAGCCTCATTTTCCTACAACAAGCTCTCAATTTTAGGGTAAAACCCGCCTTTTTCGGGTAAAAAAGCCTCATTTTCCTACAACAAGCTCTCAATTTTAGGGTAAAACCTGCCTTTTTCGGGTAAAAAAGCCTCATTTTCCTACAACAAGCTCTCAATTTTAGGGTAAAACCTGCCTTTTTCGGGTAAAAAAGCCTCATTTTCCTACAACAAGCTCGCAATTTTAGGGCACAAAATGCCCTTTTCACCAGAAAAGCCTCATTTTTCTGCACCAAGCTCTCAATTTTAGCACCAAACCCACCTTTTTCACCTGAAAAGCCTCATTTTTCTGCACCAATATTTCAATGTTATGGACAAGCTCTCCTTTTTTGGGTGAAAAGCCTCATTTTTCTGCACCAAGCTCTCAATTTTAGGGACAAGCTCTCAATTTTCAGATTAAAAGCCTCATTTTTCTTCACCAATATCTCAATTTATGGCACAAACCTCCTTTTTCAGATTAAAAGCCTCATTTTCCTACTCCAAGCTCCCAATTTTAGGGACAAGCTCTCAATTTTTGGGTGAAAAACCTCATTTTTCTTCACCAATATCTCAATTTTAGGGCACAAACCTCCTTTTTCAGGTTAAAAGCCTCATTTTTCTGCACCAATATCTCAATTTTAGGGCACAAACCTCCTTTTTCAGGTTAAAAGCCTCATTTTTCTGCACCAATATCTCAATTTTAGGGCACAAACCTCCTTTTTCAGATTAAAAGCCTCATTTTCCTACTCCAAGCTCTCAATTTTAGGGCACAAACCCCCATTTTACCTCTCAAAGATTAATTTTTGGCATCCAAAGTTTTGATTCTACAGGTAACAACCTCCCTTTTATGCAGCAGTGCCTCGTTTCCAGGGCCCTACCTCTCCTTTTTTACAGCACAAACCCTATCATGGGGGCTAAACCCGCGTTTTTGGGGTGAAAAGCCTCATTTTTCTGCACCAAGCTCTCAATTTCGGGCACAAAATGCCTTTTTCGGGTGAAAAAGCCTCATTTTTCTGCACAGAGCTCTCAATTTTCTGCACCAAACCCACCTTTTTCACCTGAAAAGCCTCATTTTTCGGAAACACTCTCTCAATTTTACGGTAAAACCCGCCTTTTTCACCTGAAAAGCCTCATTTTCCTACAACAAGCTCTCAATTTTAGGGTAAAACCCGCCTTTTTCGGGTAAAAAAGCCTCATTTTCCTACAACAAGCTCGCAATTTTAGGGCACAAAATGCCCTTTTCACCAGAAAAGCCTCATTTTTCTGCACCAAACTCTCAATTTTAGGGTAAAACCTGCCTTTTTCACCTGAAAAGCCTCATTTTTCTGCACCAATATTTCAATGTTATGGACAAGCTCTCCTTTTTTGGGTGAAAAGCCTCATTTTTCTGCACCAAGCTCTCAATTTTAGGGACAAGCTCTCAATTTTCAGATTAAAAGCCTCATTTTTCTTCACCAATATCTCAATTTATGGCACAAACCTCCTTTTTAAGATTAAAAGCTTCATTTTCCTACTCCAAGCTCCCAATTTTAGGGACAAGCTCTCAATTTTTGGGTGAAAAGCCTCATTTTTCTTCACCAATATCTCAATTTTAGGGCACAAACCTCCTTTTTCAGGTTAAAAGCCTCATTTTTCTGCACCAATATCTCAATTTTAGGGCACAAACCTCCGTTTTCAGATTAAAAGCCTCATTTTCCTACTCCAAGCTCTCAATTTTAGGGCACAAACCCCCATTTTACCTCTCAAAGATTAATTTTTGGCATCCAAAGTTTTGATTCTACAGGTAACAACCTCCCTTTTATGCAGCAGTGCCTCGTTTCCTGGGCCCTAACTCTACTTTTATACAGCACAAACCCTATCATGGGGGCTAAACCCACGCTTTTGGGGTGAAAAACCTCATTTTTCTTCACCAATATCTCAATTTTAGGGCACAAACCTCCTTTTTCAGGTTAAAAGCCTCATTTTTCTGCACCAATATCTCAATTTTAGGGCACAAACCTCCTTTTTCAGGTTAAAAGCCTCATTTTTCTGCACCAATATCTCAATTTTAGGGCACAAACCTCCGTTTTCAGATTAAAAGCCTCATTTTCCTACTCCAAGCTCTCAATTTTAGGGCACAAACCCCCATTTTACCTCTCAAAGATTAATTTTTGGCATCCAAAGTTTTGATTCTACAGGTAACAACCTCCCTTTTATGCAGCAGTGCCTCGTTTCCAGGGCCCTACCTCTCCTTTTTTACAGCACAAACCCTATCATGGGGGCTAAACCCGCGTTTTTGGGGTGAAAAGCCTCATTTTTCTGCACCAAGCTCTCAATTTCGGGCACAAAATGCCTTTTTCGGGTGAAAAAGCCTCATTTTTCTGCACAGAGCTCTCAATTTTCTGCACCAAACCCACCTTTTTCACCTGAAAAGCCTCATTTTTCGGAAACACTCTCTCAATTTTACGGTAAAACCCGCCTTTTTCACCTGAAAAGCCTCATTTTCCTACAACAAGCTCTCAATTTTAGGGTAAAACCCGCCTTTTTCGGGTAAAAAAGCCTCATTTTCCTACAACAAGCTCTCAATTTTAGGGTAAAACCTGCCTTTTTCGGGTAAAAAAGCCTCATTTTCCTACAACAAGCTCTCAATTTTAGGGTAAAACCTGCCTTTTTCGGGTAAAAAAGCCTCATTTTCCTACAACAAGCTCGCAATTTTAGGGCACAAAATGCCCTTTTCACCAGAAAAGCCTCATTTTTCTGCACCAAGCTCTCAATTTTAGCACCAAACCCACCTTTTTCACCTGAAAAGCCTCATTTTTCTGCACCAATATTTCAATGTTATGGACAAGCTCTCCTTTTTTGGGTGAAAAGCCTCATTTTTCTGCACCAAGCTCTCAATTTTAGGGACAAGCTCTCAATTTTCAGATTAAAAGCCTCATTTTTCTTCACCAATATCTCAATTTATGGCACAAACCTCCTTTTTCAGATTAAAAGCCTCATTTTCCTACTCCAAGCTCCCAATTTTAGGGACAAGCTCTCAATTTTTGGGTGAAAAGCCTCATTTTTCTTCACCAATATCTCAATTTTAGGGCACAAACCTCCTTTTTCAGGTTAAAAGCCTCATTTTTCTGCACCAATATCTCAATTTTAGGGCACAAACCTCCTTTTTCAGGTTAAAAGCCTCATTTTTCTGCACCAATATCTCAATTTTAGGGCACAAACCTCCTTTTTCAGATTAAAAGCCTCATTTTCCTACTCCAAGCTCTCAATTTTAGGGCACAAACCCCCATTTTACCTCTCAAAGATTAATTTTTGGCATCCAAAGTTTTGATTCTACAGGTAACAACCTCCCTTTTATGCAGCAGTGCCTCGTTTCCAGGGCCCTACCTCTCCTTTTTTACAGCACAAACCCTATCATGGGGGCTAAACCCGCGTTTTTGGGGTGAAAAGCCTCATTTTTCTGCACCAAGCTCTCAATTTCGGGCACAAAATGCCTTTTTCGGGTGAAAAAGCCTCATTTTTCTGCACAGAGCTCTCAATTTTCTGCACCAAACCCACCTTTTTCACCTGAAAAGCCTCATTTTTCGGAAACACTCTCTCAATTTTACGGTAAAACCCGCCTTTTTCACCTGAAAAGCCTCATTTTCCTACAACAAGCTCTCAATTTTAGGGTAAAACCTGCCTTTTTCGGGTAAAAAAGCCTCATTTTCCTACAACAAGCTCGCAATTTTAGGGCACAAAATGCCCTTTTCACCAGAAAAGCCTCATTTTTCTGCACCAAGCTCTCAATTTTAGCACCAAACCCACCTTTTTCACCTGAAAAGCCTCATTTTTCTGCACCAATATTTCAATGTTATGGACAAGCTCTCCTTTTTTGGGTGAAAAGCCTCATTTTTCTGCACCAAGCTCTCAATTTTAGGGACAAGCTCTCAATTTTCAGATTAAAAGCCTCATTTTTCTTCACCAATATCTCAATTTAAGGGCGGAAACCTCCTTTTTAAGATTAAAAGCCTCATTTTCCTACTCCAAGCTCCCAATTTTAGGGACAAGCTCTCAATTTTTGGGTGAAAAGCCTCATTTTTCTTCACCAATATCTCAATTTTAGGGCACAAACCTCCTTTTTCAGGTTAAAAGCCTCATTTTTCTGCACCAATATCTCAATTTTAGGGCACAAACCTCCGTTTTCAGATTAAAAGCCTCATTTTCCTACTCCAAGCTCTCAATTTTAGGGCACAAACCCCCATTTTACCTCTCAAAGATTAATTTTTGGCATCCAAAGTTTTGATTCTACAGGTAACAACCTCCCTTTTATGCAGCAGTGCCTCGTTTCCAGGGCCCTACCTCTCCTTTTTTACAGCACAAACCCTATCATGGGGGCTAAACCCGCGTTTTTGGGGTGAAAAGCCTCATTTTTCTGCACCAAGCTCTCAATTTCGGGCACAAAATGCCTTTTTCGGGTGAAAAAGCCTCATTTTTCTGCACAGAGCTCTCAATTTTCTGCACCAAACCCACCTTTTTCACCTGAAAAGCCTCATTTTTCGGAAACACTCTCTCAATTTTACGGTAAAACCCGCCTTTTTCACCTGAAAAGCCTCATTTTCCTACAACAAGCTCTCAATTTTAGGGTAAAACCCGCCTTTTTCGGGTAAAAAAGCCTCATTTTCCTACAACAAGCTCTCAATTTTAGGGTAAAACCTGCCTTTTTCGGGTAAAAAAGCCTCATTTTCCTACAACAAGCTCGCAATTTTAGGGCACAAAATGCCCTTTTCACCAGAAAAGCCTCATTTTTCTGCACCAAACTCTCAATTTTAGGGTAAAACCTGCCTTTTTCACCTGAAAAGCCTCATTTTTCTGCACCAATATTTCAATGTTATGGACAAGCTCTCCTTTTTTGGGTGAAAAGCCTCATTTTTCTGCACCAAGCTCTCAATTTTAGGGACAAGCTCTCAATTTTCAGATTAAAAGCCTCATTTTTCTTCACCAATATCTCAATTTATGGCACAAACCTCCTTTTTAAGATTAAAAGCTTCATTTTCCTACTCCAAGCTCCCAATTTTAGGGACAAGCTCTCAATTTTTGGGTGAAAAGCCTCATTTTTCTGCACCAATATCTCAATTTTAGGGCACAAACCTCCTTTTTCAGGTTAAAAGCCTCATTTTTCTGCACCAATATCTCAATTTTAGGGCACAAACCTCCGTTTTCAGATTAAAAGCCTCATTTTCCTACTCCAAGCTCTCAATTTTAGGGCACAAACCCCCATTTTACCTCTCAAAGATTAATTTTTGGCATCCAAAGTTTTGATTCTACAGGTAACAACCTCCCTTTTATGCAGCAGTGCCTCGTTTCCTGGGCCCTAACTCTACTTTTATACAGCACAAACCCTATCATGGGGGCTAAACCCACGCTTTTGGGGTGAAAAACCTCATTTTTCTGTACCAAGCTCTCAATTTTAGGGCGGAAACAACCTTTTTCTGCTGAAAAGCCTCATTTTTCTGCAACAAGCTCTCAATTTTAGGGTAAAACCCACCTTTTTTGGGTGGAAAAGCCTCATTTTTCTGCACCAATATCTCAATTTTAGGGCACAAACCTCCTTTTTCAGATTAAAAGCCTCATTTTCCTACTCCAAGCTCTCAATTTTAGGGCACAAACCGTCTTTTTCACACGTAAAGCCTCATTTTTCTGCAACAAGCTCTCAATTTTAGCACCAAACCCACCTTTTTCACCTAAAAAGCCTCATTTTTCTGCACCAATATTTCAATGTTATGGACAAGCTCCCTTTTTTGGGTGAAAAGCCTCATTTTTCTGCACCAATAGCGCAATTTTAAGGCCAAACCTGCATTTTTCAGATGAAAAGCCTCATTTTTCTGTACCAAGCTCTCCATTTTAGGGCAGAAACCGCATTTCTGCGGGTGAAAAGAATCATTTTTCTTCACCAAGCTCTCAATTTTAGGGTAAAACCCACCTTTTTTGGGTGGAAAAGCCTCATTTTTCTGCACCAATATCTCAATTTCAGGGCACAAACCTCCGTTTTCAGATTAAAAGCCTCATTTTCCTACTCCAAGCTCTCAATTTTAGGGACAATCTCTCAATTTTTGGGTGAAAAGCCTCATTTTTCTGCACCAAGCTCTCAATTTTAGGGACAAGCTCTCAATTTTTGGGTGAAAAGCCTCATTTTTCTTCACCAATATCTCAATTTTAGGGCACAAACCTCCTTTTTCAGATTAAAAGCCTCATTTTCCTACTCCAAGCTCTCAATTTTAGGGACAAGCTCTCAATTTTTGGGTGAAAAGCCTCATTTTTCTTCACCAATATCTCAATTTTAGGGCACAAACCTCCTTTTTCAGATTAAAAGCCTCATTTTCCTACTCCAAGCTCTCAATTTTAGGGCACAAACCCCCATTTTACCTCTCAAAGATTAATTTTTGGCATCCAAAGTTTTGATTCTACAGGTAACAACCTCCCTTTTATGCAGCAGTGCCTCGTTTCCAGGGCCCTACCTCTCCTTTTTTACAGCACAAACCCTATCATGGGGGCTAAACCCGCGTTTTTGGGGTGAAAAGCCTCATTTTTCTGCACCAAGCTCTCAATTTCGGGCACAAAATGCCTTTTTCGGGTGAAAAAGCCTCATTTTTCTGCACAGAGCTCTCAATTTTCTGCACCAAACCCACCTTTTTCACCTGAAAAGCCTCATTTTTCGGAAACACTCTCTCAATTTTACGGTAAAACCCGCCTTTTTCACCTGAAAAGCCTCATTTTCCTACAACAAGCTCTCAATTTTAGGGTAAAACCTGCCTTTTTCGGGTAAAAAAGCCTCATTTTCCTACAACAAGCTCGCAATTTTAGGGCACAAAATGCCCTTTTCACCAGAAAAGCCTCATTTTTCTGCACCAAGCTCTCAATTTTAGCACCAAACCCACCTTTTTCACCTGAAAAGCCTCATTTTTCTGCACCAATATTTCAATGTTATGGACAAGCTCTCCTTTTTTGGGTGAAAAGCCTCATTTTTCTGCACCAAGCTCTCAATTTTAGGGACAAGCTCTCAATTTTCAGATTAAAAGCCTCATTTTTCTTCACCAATATCTCAATTTATGGCACAAACCTCCTTTTTAAGATTAAAAGCCTCATTTTCCTACTCCAAGCTCCCAATTTTAGGGACAAGCTCTCAATTTTTGGGTGAAAAACCTCATTTTTCTTCACCAATATCTCAATTTTAGGGCACAAACCTCCTTTTTCAGGTTAAAAGCCTCATTTTTCTGCACCAATATCTCAATTTTAGGGCACAAACCTCCTTTTTCAGGTTAAAAGCCTCATTTTTCTGCACCAATATCTCAATTTTAGGGCACAAACCTCCGTTTTCAGATTAAAAGCCTCATTTTCCTACTCCAAGCTCTCAATTTTAGGGCACAAACCCCCATTTTACCTCTCAAAGATTAATTTTTGGCATCCAAAGTTTTGATTCTACAGGTAACAACCTCCCTTTTATGCAGCAGTGCCTCGTTTCCAGGGCCCTACCTCTCCTTTTTTACAGCACAAACCCTATCATGGGGGCTAAACCCGCGTTTTTGGGGTGAAAAGCCTCATTTTTCTGCACCAAGCTCTCAATTTCGGGCACAAAATGCCTTTTTCGGGTGAAAAAGCCTCATTTTTCTGCACAGAGCTCTCAATTTTCTGCACCAAACCCACCTTTTTCACCTGAAAAGCCTCATTTTTCGGAAACACTCTCTCAATTTTACGGTAAAACCCGCCTTTTTCACCTGAAAAGCCTCATTTTCCTACAACAAGCTCTCAATTTTAGGGTAAAACCCGCCTTTTTCGGGTAAAAAAGCCTCATTTTCCTACAACAAGCTCTCAATTTTAGGGTAAAACCTGCCTTTTTCGGGTAAAAAAGCCTCATTTTCCTACAACAAGCTCGCAATTTTAGGGCACAAAATGCCCTTTTCACCAGAAAAGCCTCATTTTTCTGCACCAAGCTCTCAATTTTAGCACCAAACCCACCTTTTTCACCTGAAAAGCCTCATTTTTCTGCACCAATATTTCAATGTTATGGACAAGCTCTCCTTTTTTGGGTGAAAAGCCTCATTTTTCTGCACCAAGCTCTCAATTTTAGGGACAAGCTCTCAATTTTCAGATTAAAAGCCTCATTTTTCTTCACCAATATCTCAATTTATGGCACAAACCTCCTTTTTAAGATTAAAAGCCTCATTTTCCTACTCCAAGCTCCCAATTTTAGGGACAAGCTCTCAATTTTTGGGTGAAAAACCTCATTTTTCTTCACCAATATCTCAATTTTAGGGCACAAACCTCCTTTTTCAGGTTAAAAGCCTCATTTTTCTGCACCAATATCTCAATTTTAGGGCACAAACCTCCTTTTTCAGGTTAAAAGCCTCATTTTTCTGCACCAATATCTCAATTTTAGGGCACAAACCTCCTTTTTCAGATTAAAAGCCTCATTTTCCTACTCCAAGCTCTCAATTTTAGGGCACAAACCCCCATTTTACCTCTCAAAGATTAATTTTTGGCATCCAAAGTTTTGATTCTACAGGTAACAACCTCCCTTTTATGCAGCAGTGCCTCGTTTCCAGGGCCCTACCTCTCCTTTTTTACAGCACAAACCCTATCATGGGGGCTAAACCCACGCTTTTGGGGTGAAAAACCTCATTTTTCTTCACCAATATCTCAATTTTAGGGCACAAACTTCCTTTTTCAGATTAAAAGCCTCATTTTCCTACTCCAAGCTCTCAATTTTAGGGACAAGCTCTCAATTTTTGGGTGAAAAGCCTCATTTTTCTTCACCAATATCTCAATTTTAGGGCACAAACCTCCTTTTTCAGATTAAAAGCCTCATTTTTCTGCACCAAGCTCTCAATTTTAGGGACAAGCACTCAATTTTCAGATTAAAAGCCTCATTTTTCTTCACCAATATCTCAATTTTAGGGCACAAACCTCCGTTTTCAGATTAAAAGCCTCATTTTCCTACTCCAAGCTCTCAATTTTAGGGCACAAACCCCCATTTTACCTCTCAAAGATTAATTTTTGGCATCCAAAGTTTTGATTCTACAGGTAACAACCTCCCTTTTATGCAGCAGTGCCTCGTTTCCAGGGCCCTACCTCTCCTTTTTTACAGCACAAACCCTATCATGGGGGCTAAACCCGCGTTTTTGGGGTGAAAAGCCTCATTTTTCTGCACCAAGCTCTCAATTTCGGGCACAAAATGCCTTTTTCGGGTGAAAAAGCCTCATTTTTCTGCACAGAGCTCTCAATTTTCTGCACCAAACCCACCTTTTTCACCTGAAAAGCCTCATTTTTCGGAAACACTCTCTCAATTTTACGGTAAAACCCGCCTTTTTCACCTGAAAAGCCTCATTTTCCTACAACAAGCTCTCAATTTTAGGGTAAAACCCGCCTTTTTCGGGTAAAAAAGCCTCATTTTCCTACAACAAGCTCTCAATTTTAGGGTAAAACCTGCCTTTTTCGGGTAAAAAAGCCTCATTTTCCTACAACAAGCTCGCAATTTTAGGGCACAAAATGCCCTTTTCACCAGAAAAGCCTCATTTTTCTGCACCAAGCTCTCAATTTTAGGGTAAAACCTGCCTTTTTCACCTGAAAAGCCTCATTTTTCTGCACCAATATTTCAATGTTATGGACAAGCTCTCCTTTTTTGGGTGAAAAGCCTCATTTTTCTGCACCAAGCTCTCAATTTTAGGGACAAGCTCTCAATTTTCAGATTAAAAGCCTCATTTTTCTTCACCAATATCTCAATTTATGGCACAAACCTCCTTTTTCAGATTAAAAGCCTCATTTTCCTACTCCAAGCTCCCAATTTTAGGGACAAGCTCTCAATTTTTGGGTGAAAAGCCTCATTTTTCTTCACCAATATCTCAATTTTAGGGCACAAACCTCCTTTTTCAGGTTAAAAGCCTCATTTTTCTGCACCAATATCTCAATTTTAGGGCACAAACCTCCTTTTTCAGATTAAAAGCCTCATTTTCCTACTCCAAGCTCTCAATTTTAGGGCACAAACCCCCATTTTACCTCTCAAAGATTAATTTTTGGCATCCAAAGTTTTGATTCTACAGGTAACAACCTCCCTTTTATGCAGCAGTGCCTCGTTTCCTGGGCCCTAACTCTACTTTTATACAGCACAAACCCTATCATGGGGGCTAAACCCACGCTTTTGGGGTGAAAAACCTCATTTTTCTGTACCAAGCTCTCAATTTTAGGGCGGAAACAACCTTTTTCTGCTGAAAAGCCTCATTTTTCTGCAACAAGCTCTCAATTTTAGGGTAAAACCCACCTTTTTTGGGTGGAAAAGCCTCATTTTTCTGCACCAATATCTCAATTTTAGGGCACAAACCTCCTTTTTCAGATTAAAAGCCTCATTTTCCTACTCCAAGCTCTCAATTTTAGGGCACAAACCGTCTTTTTCACACGTAAAGCCTCATTTTTCTGCAACAAGCTCTCAATTTTAGCACCAAACCCACCTTTTTCACCTAAAAAGCCTCATTTTTCTGCACCAATATTTCAATGTTATGGACAAGCTCCCTTTTTTGGGTGAAAAGCCTCATTTTTCTGCACCAATATCTCAATTTTAGGGCACAAACCTCCGTTTTCAGATTAAAAGCCTCATTTTCCTACTCCAAGCTCTCAATTTTAGGGACAATCTCTCAATTTTTGGGTGAAAAGCCTCATTTTTCTGCACCAAGCTCTCAATTTTAGGGACAAGCTCTCAATTTTTGGGTGAAAAGCCTCATTTTTCTTCACCAATATCTCAATTTTAGGGCACAAACCTCCTTTTTCAGATTAAAAGCCTCATTTTCCTACTCCAAGCTCTCAATTTTAGGGACAAGCTCTCAATTTTTGGGTGAAAAGCCTCATTTTTCTTCACCAATATCTCAATTTTAGGGCACAAACCTCCTTTTTCAGATTAAAAGCCTCATTTTCCTACTCCAAGCTCTCAATTTTAGGGCACAAACCCCCATTTTACCTCTCAAAGATTAATTTTTGGCATCCAAAGTTTTGATTCTACAGGTAACAACCTCCCTTTTATGCAGCAGTGCCTCGTTTCCAGGGCCCTACCTCTCCTTTTTTACAGCACAAACCCTATCATGGGGGCTAAACCCGCGTTTTTGGGGTGAAAAGCCTCATTTTTCTGCACCAAGCTCTCAATTTCGGGCACAAAATGCCTTTTTCGGGTGAAAAAGCCTCATTTTTCTGCACAGAGCTCTCAATTTTCTGCACCAAACCCACCTTTTTCACCTGAAAAGCCTCATTTTTCGGAAACACTCTCTCAATTTTACGGTAAAACCCGCCTTTTTCACCTGAAAAGCCTCATTTTCCTACAACAAGCTCTCAATTTTAGGGTAAAACCTGCCTTTTTCGGGTAAAAAAGCCTCATTTTCCTACAACAAGCTCGCAATTTTAGGGCACAAAATGCCCTTTTCACCAGAAAAGCCTCATTTTTCTGCACCAAGCTCTCAATTTTAGCACCAAACCCACCTTTTTCACCTGAAAAGCCTCATTTTTCTGCACCAATATTTCAATGTTATGGACAAGCTCTCCTTTTTTGGGTGAAAAGCCTCATTTTTCTGCACCAAGCTCTCAATTTTAGGGACAAGCTCTCAATTTTCAGATTAAAAGCCTCATTTTTCTTCACCAATATCTCAATTTATGGCACAAACCTCCTTTTTAAGATTAAAAGCCTCATTTTCCTACTCCAAGCTCCCAATTTTAGGGACAAGCTCTCAATTTTTGGGTGAAAAACCTCATTTTTCTTCACCAATATCTCAATTTTAGGGCACAAACCTCCTTTTTCAGGTTAAAAGCCTCATTTTTCTGCACCAATATCTCAATTTTAGGGCACAAACCTCCTTTTTCAGGTTAAAAGCCTCATTTTTCTGCACCAATATCTCAATTTTAGGGCACAAACCTCCTTTTTCAGATTAAAAGCCTCATTTTCCTACTCCAAGCTCTCAATTTTAGGGCACAAACCCCCATTTTACCTCTCAAAGATTAATTTTTGGCATCCAAAGTTTTGATTCTACAGGTAACAACCTCCCTTTTATGCAGCAGTGCCTCGTTTCCAGGGCCCTACCTCTCCTTTTTTACAGCACAAACCCTATCATGGGGGCTAAACCCGCGTTTTTGGGGTGAAAAGCCTCATTTTTCTGCACCAAGCTCTCAATTTCGGGCACAAAATGCCTTTTTCGGGTGAAAAAGCCTCATTTTTCTGCACAGAGCTCTCAATTTTCTGCACCAAACCCACCTTTTTCACCTGAAAAGCCTCATTTTTCGGAAACACTCTCTCAATTTTACGGTAAAACCCGCCTTTTTCACCTGAAAAGCCTCATTTTCCTACAACAAGCTCTCAATTTTAGGGTAAAACCCGCCTTTTTCGGGTAAAAAAGCCTCATTTTCCTACAACAAGCTCTCAATTTTAGGGTAAAACCTGCCTTTTTCGGGTAAAAAAGCCTCATTTTCCTACAACAAGCTCGCAATTTTAGGGCACAAAATGCCCTTTTCACCAGAAAAGCCTCATTTTTCTGCACCAAGCTCTCAATTTTAGCACCAAACCCACCTTTTTCACCTGAAAAGCCTCATTTTTCTGCACCAATATTTCAATGTTATGGACAAGCTCTCCTTTTTTGGGTGAAAAGCCTCATTTTTCTGCACCAAGCTCTCAATTTTAGGGACAAGCTCTCAATTTTCAGATTAAAAGCCTCATTTTTCTTCACCAATATCTCAATTTATGGCACAAACCTCCTTTTTAAGATTAAAAGCCTCATTTTCCTACTCCAAGCTCCCAATTTTAGGGACAAGCTCTCAATTTTTGGGTGAAAAACCTCATTTTTCTTCACCAATATCTCAATTTTAGGGCACAAACCTCCTTTTTCAGGTTAAAAGCCTCATTTTTCTGCACCAATATCTCAATTTTAGGGCACAAACCTCCTTTTTCAGGTTAAAAGCCTCATTTTTCTGCACCAATATCTCAATTTTAGGGCACAAACCTCCGTTTTCAGATTAAAAGCCTCATTTTCCTACTCCAAGCTCTCAATTTTAGGGCACAAACCCCCATTTTACCTCTCAAAGATTAATTTTTGGCATCCAAAGTTTTGATTCTACAGGTAACAACCTCCCTTTTATGCAGCAGTGCCTCGTTTCCAGGGCCCTACCTCTCCTTTTTTACAGCACAAACCCTATCATGGGGGCTAAACCCGCGTTTTTGGGGTGAAAAGCCTCATTTTTCTGCACCAAGCTCTCAATTTCGGGCACAAAATGCCTTTTTCGGGTGAAAAAGCCTCATTTTTCTGCACAGAGCTCTCAATTTTCTGCACCAAACCCACCTTTTTCACCTGAAAAGCCTCATTTTTCGGAAACACTCTCTCAATTTTACGGTAAAACCCGCCTTTTTCACCTGAAAAGCCTCATTTTCCTACAACAAGCTCTCAATTTTAGGGTAAAACCCGCCTTTTTCGGGTAAAAAAGCCTCATTTTCCTACAACAAGCTCTCAATTTTAGGGTAAAACCTGCCTTTTTCGGGTAAAAAAGCCTCATTTTCCTACAACAAGCTCGCAATTTTAGGGCACAAAATGCCCTTTTCACCAGAAAAGCCTCATTTTTCTGCACCAAGCTCTCAATTTTAGCACCAAACCCACCTTTTTCACCTGAAAAGCCTCATTTTTCTGCACCAATATTTCAATGTTATGGACAAGCTCTCCTTTTTTGGGTGAAAAGCCTCATTTTTCTGCACCAAGCTCTCAATTTTAGGGACAAGCTCTCAATTTTCAGATTAAAAGCCTCATTTTTCTTCACCAATATCTCAATTTATGGCACAAACCTCCTTTTTAAGATTAAAAGCCTCATTTTCCTACTCCAAGCTCCCAATTTTAGGGACAAGCTCTCAATTTTTGGGTGAAAAACCTCATTTTTCTTCACCAATATCTCAATTTTAGGGCACAAACCTCCTTTTTCAGGTTAAAAGCCTCATTTTTCTGCACCAATATCTCAATTTTAGGGCACAAACCTCCTTTTTCAGGTTAAAAGCCTCATTTTTCTGCACCAATATCTCAATTTTAGGGCACAAACCTCCGTTTTCAGATTAAAAGCCTCATTTTCCTACTCCAAGCTCTCAATTTTAGGGCACAAACCCCCATTTTACCTCTCAAAGATTAATTTTTGGCATCCAAAGTTTTGATTCTACAGGTAACAACCTCCCTTTTATGCAGCAGTGCCTCGTTTCCAGGGCCCTACCTCTCCTTTTTTACAGCACAAACCCTATCATGGGGGCTAAACCCACGCTTTTGGGGTGAAAAACCTCATTTTTCTTCACCAATATCTCAATTTTAGGGCACAAACTTCCTTTTTCAGATTAAAAGCCTCATTTTCCTACTCCAAGCTCTCAATTTTAGGGACAAGCTCTCAATTTTTGGGTGAAAAGCCTCATTTTTCTTCACCAATATCTCAATTTTAGGGCACAAACCTCCTTTTTCAGATTAAAAGCCTCATTTTTCTGCACCAAGCTCTCAATTTTAGGGACAAGCACTCAATTTTCAGATTAAAAGCCTCATTTTTCTTCACCAATATCTCAATTTTAGGGCACAAACCTCCGTTTTCAGATTAAAAGCCTCATTTTCCTACTCCAAGCTCTCAATTTTAGGGCACAAACCCCCATTTTACCTCTCAAAGATTAATTTTTGGCATCCAAAGTTTTGATTCTACAGGTAACAACCTCCCTTTTATGCAGCAGTGCCTCGTTTCCAGGGCCCTACC